>NC_041385.1:275732111-275735766 GCF_002162155.2 Triticum dicoccoides | reverse complement strand
GGGTGGGGAGGGAGGCGGCTAAAACCCTAGAGGAAGACGGGCTGCCTTTTGGGGGCGGGGAGAGGGAAACCTAAAACCCTAGCCACCCGCGAGAAGAGGGGAATGGATGGGATAGAGGCGCGGTTCGGCGAGGAGAGTTTAGATATTTTTCCGGGGCGCTAGCCGGAGAAATTACACTTTTCTGCTTTTTTTTTAAACACGGTACAGACACAAGCGCTCATATACATACGCATACACTCACCCCTATGAACGTACACACGCACACCTCATCTCGATGAGCACCTCCGAAAACTGAGCCGGCATATTCATCTTGAAATTTACGAAGTCACCGTAGGCACCTCGTCGTCGACGGGAACGCCTCCTCCCACTGAATGTGCATCACCGAAAATCCTAAAATAAATCTAGAAATAAATGCGAGCCCAGGATTTGAACCTTGATGGGCTGGGATATTCATAAACACAATAATACGGTTCTTATATACATAAAAATATGTAACAAATACGGTCCTATCTACGGTCACCTCGATCGGTCGGTCGCTCTAGTGTCGCAACGTGGCGCGGCATTTTGCGGAAACCCCCTCACATTTTTGGAAACCAACACGTGCTCCGGTTTGGCACCACCACTCCTCTCTCTCGTCGCTCTCTGTCCCGTGGCCTCCCTCCTCGTCTCTGTCACCCTCGTCTCTCTCTCTAATCCCTAACCAACCAACGGTTGGAAATATGCCCTAGAGGCAATAATAAAATGGTTACTATCATATTTTTCATTCATGATAAATGTTCATTATTCATACTAGAATAGTATTGACCAGAAACATAAATACATGTGTGAATACGTAAACTATACTGTGTCCCCTAGTAAGCCTCTACTAGACTAGCTCGTTCATCAAAGATGGTTAAGGTTTCCTAACTATGGACATGAGTTGTCATTTGATAACAGGATCACATCATTAGGACAATGATGTGGTGGACAAGACCCAACCGTGAGCTTAGCATAAGATCGTATCACTTAGTTTATTTGATATAGTTTTCTTCATGTCAAGTATCAGTTCTTTATACCATGAGATCATGCCACTCCCGGATGCCGGCGAAATACTTTGTGTGCTGTCAAACATCACTTCATAACTGGGTGATCATAAAGGTGCTCTACAGGTGTGACGTCCCCAATTCAATCGTATACTAATCATGCACGCAAACGTATACGATCAAGATCAGAGACTCACGGGAAGATATCACAACACAACTCTAAAAACATAAATAAGTCATACAAGCATCATAATACAAGCCAGGGGCCTCGAGGGCTCGAATAGAAGTGCATGATCATAGACGAGTCAGCGGAAGCAACAATATTTGAGTACAGACATAAGTAAACAAGTTTGACTTAAGAAGGCTAGCACAAACTGGGATACAGATCGACAGAGGCACATGCCTCCTGCCTGGGATCCTCCTAACTACTCCTCGTCATCGTCAGCAGCCTGCACGTAGTAGTAGGCACCTCCAGTGTAGTAGTCGTCATCGATGGTGGCGTCTGGCTCCTGGGCTCCAACGTCTGGTTGCGGCATCCGAGAAAAAGAGGAAAACGGGGGAAAAGAGGAAGCAAAGCAACCGTGAGTACTCATCCAAAGTACTCGCAAGCAAGGAGCTACACTACATATGCATGGGTATATATGTAAGGAGGCAATATCAGTGGACTGGACTACAGAATGCCAGAATAAGAGGGGGATAGCTAGTCATATCGAAGACTACGCTTCTAGCAGCCTCCGTCTCGCAGCATGTAGAAGAGAGTAGATTGAAGTCCTCCAAGTAGCATCGCATAGCATAATCCTACCCGGCGATCCTCCCCTCGTCGCCCTGTGGAAAAGCGATCACCGAGTTGTCTGTGGAACTTGTCTGGGTGTGTTTTATTAAGTATCCAGTTCTAGTTGTCATAAGGTCAAGGTACAACCCCGGGTCGTCCTTTTACCGAGGGACACAGCTATTCGAATAGATAAACTTCCCTGCAGGGGTGCACCACATTTCCCAACACGCTCAATCCCATTTGGCCAGACACACTTTCCTGGGTCATGCCCGGCCTCGGATGATCAACACATCATAGCCCCACCTAGGCACAACAGAGAGGTCAGCACGCCGGTCTAAATCCTATGCGCGCAAGGGTCTGGGCCCATCGCCCATTGCACACCTGCACGTTGCGAGGGCGGCCGGAAGCAGACCTAGCCCCTAATACAAGAGCAGGCGTTCTAGTCCAATCCGGCGTGCGCCGCTCCGTCGCTGACGTCAAGAAGGCTTCGGCTGATACCACGACGTCGAGTGCCCATATCTTTCCCGCGTAGTTGGTTAGTGCGTACAGGCCAGTGGCCAGACTCAGATCAAATACCAAGATCTCGTTAAGCGTGTTATTTTGAAGTAACCACGGATGCCGACCAGGGCCAGGCCCACCTCTCGCCTAGGTGGCCTCGACCTGTCCTGTCGCTCCGCCACATAGGAACAGTCGGGGGCCGTCGGGAACCCAGGCCCACCTCTACCGGGATGGAGCCACCTGTCCTTTCAGCCCCCACATCGGAATCACTTGCGGGTACTCAACGAGCCAACCCGACTTTAGTCACCATCTGTATAGTATGTATATATGCATAGTATATACCCATGATCACGTCCCAAGTGATCACGACCCGATAGTATAGCATGGCAGACTGACAAGAATGTAGGGCCAATGATGATAAACTAGCATCCTATACTAAGCATTTAGGATTGCGGGTAAGGTATCAACGACTGTAGCAACAATGACAGGCTATGCAACAGAATAGGAGTAACCGAACAGTAACATGCTACACTACTCTAATGCAAGTAGTATAGAGAAGGATAGGCGATATCTGGTGATCAAGGGGGGGCTTGCCTGGTTGCTTTGGCAAGGAGAGGTCGTCAACTCCGTAGTCGTACTGGGTAGCAGCGGCGTCGGTCTCGTAGTATACCGGAGAGAAGAGGGGAAAGAAACAATAAATACAGTGCAAACATAAGCAAGACGATGCAAGACATGACAAAGAGCGGTGCTAGGTGTGCCCTAACGCGGTAGTAGGTGATACCAGCGAAAGGGGGAAACATCCCGGAAAGTATCCTCGGTGTTTCGCGTTTTTGGACAGGTGAATCGGAGGGGGAAAGTTGAGTGTTCGCTATGCTAGGGATGTGTGGCGGACGAACGGGTTGCATATTTGGATTTGTCTCGTCGTTCTGAGCAACTTTCATGTACAAAGTTTTCCCATCCGAGTTACGGATTATTTTATATTAATTTTTAAAGTTTTAATTCAATTTTGGAATTAATAGATTTTAATTAATTAGAAAAGGTAATTATTGGGTCAGTGTGACATCAGCATGATGTCAGCAGGTCTACAGGTTGACTAGGTCAACCCTAGCACGTGGGGCCCATTCGTCATAGTCTCAAGTTAATTAAACAGGGTTAATTAGTTTAACTAAGTGATTAGGTTAATTAATTTTAATTAGATTAGTTAAATAGGATTGATTAACTTAATTAACTAACTAACTAATTAATTACTAATTTATTTATTTTAACTCTTCTTTTTATTTAAAATTCGCTCTAGTGGGGGCTTGTCATTTGGCCAGGGGGGCATATCGGGCGCGGGCGCTAACGGGCGCGGGTTAACGGGGGG
>NC_041385.1:275723959-275731702 GCF_002162155.2 Triticum dicoccoides | reverse complement strand
GGGCGGCGACCCGAGCAGGGCTGGGGCAACAGCACCATAGCAGGCAGCGAGGCGGCCAAGCAGCGCCATGGCGCGGGCGCGGCCATGCCACCGTGGGGGAGGGGGTTCGGCACGACGAGGAGCGAATGGCTGTGGGCAAGGGAGCGCGAGACGCGGCCGGTGCGGCGCGGAGCGCGGTCGGGCAGGGACGGCCGCGTGCGGGTGGTTGCGGATGGGGGCTCGCGGGGAGCGTGTCCGACGGGTTGCAGAGGGTCGTAGGGGGGGTCGCCGGGCGCTGTGAGCGCGTGCGCATGCGGAGAACGGCAACCGCGACTACAAGGAGAGAGGAAGAGGCCAGGGGCCTCACCGTGGGTCCGTAGGGCAAAGGCAGTGGGCTCGGGGAGGTCCGGCGAGGCCGATCGACGACAGGGGCGAGGTGGTGGCGACGGCGATCCGGGGAAGGGAACGGCTAGATCCGCGAGAGGCAGGGGGTCCCGAGCTCTGATGCGTCTACGTAGTCGATGAAGACAGCGAAGGCGGTGCTCCCGGCACAGTCTGAGGCGGCGGGAAGGACGTCGGGCGCGAGGGCGACGGGGTCGGGGTGCCGTTGCTTCGATCCAGAATGGTGGGGGGTGGGGGAACGAGGGGGGAGTGGGGTAGCAGTTTTTAGGGTTTCAGGGGGGCAAGGGGGCCATATAGGCCAGGGGAGGTGCGGTGTGGGCCGGCCTGGTCGGTTGAGCCGACTGGGCCACGAGGCCCTATGGGGGAGGGGGCCTTTTGTTTTTATTTATTTTTTTGTTTTTGTTTACAGTTTTGCCTTTTATTTTTATTTAATTCTCCTTTCCATTTTACTAAATTTTTGCTTTTATAGAATACAAAAGTTGTACCTAAAAGAGCATTAATAATTATGCCACTACCACAGTTAGCTTCGAACTAAAACAAAATAGTTTGTAACGGTTTATTATTTTAACATCATTTAAATAATTGTTTTTGCTACTGTTTTAATCATTTTAGAGTATTTAAGCATCTTAATAAAATGTGGTTTCTCCATCATAATTACCTATGCAATATTTGGTACAACCTGAACATTTTTGTTTTAAGGTTTGAAAACTTTTATTGTTCGTTTGATTTTTAATTTGGACTCGAACCGGTTTCGAACTAACGGGAGATTAGCAAGAGTAATTGATGTGACATGGCACCATTAGCAGAGGTTCACGGTAGCTTAAGTATCCGGGCGTCACAATTCTCCTCCACTACAAGAAATCTCGTCCCGAGATTTAAGCGGTGGAGTAAGGGGGGAAAGGTGCTCGTAGCGAAAAACCTAACGAGTCTTCTCGGTCTTGGCTGCCCTTTCGAAGAGGTTGATCCCTTTCGTTGATGTCTTCATTTCTCTGCTTCAAGTCATCGTGATGAAGTCGGCATTCTTTCTTTGGGAATTCCATCGTACTTACGAAAGAATAAAGGGGTGGGTATTCCGGGAGAATAGACCTCTACAAGGTTGATTATCTGGTCGATAACATCTGGGAAGGTGGCGGAAAGTAGCTCTCGAATTGAAACTTAAGAAAATATCGAGAGCAATGTAAAGAGGTATCATGGGAAGTTTCGAGCGGTCAGGCAATTGTTTGTTGCCTGAAGCGGAGTGTGAAAGGGATTCAGAGCAATGAAGAAAAATGTTGCATCCGATACCGGAATGAAATATGGCAGGGAAATTAGCTCGTGAATTACATACGAAGCCAAGCATAAGGGATAACTTTGGCAACAGGGGGTGTATAAGAGAGTCAGGTTTCGATCCTGTGGAACTGTGGGTTATGGGCCCATCATGTGGGTTAAAAGTAGAAGGAACGGTGACATCTTGCACAATCATGATAGCAAGGCATGTCGGAGAACAGACTGTCAGTTATGTCGGCAACAACGTCGGTACCAAGGGCGAGGGACGAAGAGAACCATTTTCCCGCTCGTTGAACGAGGCGGACCAATAGTCAAAGTTCTCGTCCATCGGTGGTTACCGGAATGTCATCAACAATAGTAACAGAGTCTTACTGACCGCGTGGTACAACAAGGTGCTTACGTAAACAGGGAATTATCACTGCTAAGTTAAGTCAGATTGCAATAAAGGTTTAAACAAAACAATGGAAAGGAAAATGTGTTTAAACACATATTTTTGGGGTATATCCTTTCCAAGGACAAGCGGAGCATGATATTCATGACAGGATAGAAAGCATAAAACCCTTTAGGTAAGGGGAGAGAAATATCATGACATTACCCATACAACGGTGTTTGGGTAATTGAGCAGGAAACATTTAGCATTGGGCTTCAAATGTCCTTGTTGAAAATCGGGGTACCATAGACATGCTTCGAGATAGCGTTGACATGGTCATCAGGTGAAGATCAGACTTTGGAAACACAAAGGATCCATCAGGAGCAACTTATAAAATAAGTCTTTCAATTTCCTCCAGGAAGAATGGTTATCCTTGCAAAAGAAATTATAATGATAGGTCCTCTAGCCAGGAAGGGTGGTAGGCATGATATCATCTTACCGGGTCATCTAAGAACCATCATCATAACTCCTGGAAAGTTGTCCCAACCATCATATCTGACCGAGATTCAGATCCTATTGGTGTCATGATACCTCAGACTCAGGATGTCCTAGAAGAAAAGGTGCAACACAAATAGACGAAATGACATGCAAGATTCTCGGGAAATGAACTGTGGGAGCGGGTTCCTGAAACAATAGTTCATCGAGAATTCCAAACGGATGGATTTCCACAATAATGTGAACAAGATGACACTTGTCAATTCAAATGATATAATGTTGTATGCTCTAGGAAATCATACACCATCAATCATTAGTTAAAAGGTGTGTCCGAAATATGACCTTAGGCAGCAAGATCAATGTTAGAGTGATGATTCAATAACCAACGGTCTAAGAGCGAACTGTCGATCGTTAACTTCAAAGGAATAGGGTTGCTAGAAGTACAGAACTCAAACAACAACGTTAGCATATTGGTATCCTGGTTAAAAACAACATGGGGACCAAGGAAGAATGGTGATGGTGAGAAGTATCACCATACCGAGAATTTCTAAGAGGTGGAGCAATCCCCACAACATTCTCGACAGAAAAGACAGTATTACTTCAAGGTAGAACATAATACAAGCTGGAAGGCATGTTGCATCCATAACATAAACAAGTTTGTGATAAAAGGAAGGTAAGGACGTTGCCGATGGTAACTCAAATTACCAAGGGACAAGGATGGCACTTATAATCATGAATTCGATTGATATCTTCGAAGGAGTCTAAATGTTGATGATGATCACGACAAATTTTGTGAGAGGCTACATGAAGAAGCAATCGAACAATGACTGCGTCGAGCAAAGGACTGATGCAACGAAAGATTATTGGAACCACAGATACGATACAAACTCGGAATCAAGATTGTTGTTCGAGGTAAAACGATAAGACGGGGAATTCGAGTAAACTTAGCTCATCGTCGAAAGTTGTGCTCTGGGAGTAAGGAACATGTAGCATAGTTAAAATCGGCATGATAACGGTATAGCCAAGCAAGCCAGGAATGACATGGTCGAGTACAACCCCGTGAGTACAGGAGATTTCTAAGAGTTGTATAATCATGGTGCGAAGCCGGTTTAGTTATCAGTGTCCTTGAGTGACTAACAACTCGGAACCAGGAAACATTGGAATTGATGAGGAGTAATACTTGATGAAGGCTCATAATAAGCAACATGGTTCAGTGATATCATCAAGATACCAGAGGGTATTACTCGGAGGTAGAGAAAAATAGAGGGTTGACAAGTGTATTGATCTTCAAAAGACAAGTACTTTAACTTGTCCGAGAGAAGGAATCAAGGAATATCAATATGGCTGAAACCATAGTTGCAAGGGATCCAATTCAAAGACACTGAAAGAATTATCCAACTGATTAAAAGTTTTGCAAGAAGCTTCCATGATAAGTTCCACATCAGGTCCATGGGCATGAACACTAAGTTGAAGGTCGACTCCCACTTCTTCAATGCATAACCTTCCATTCACTTGTCATGTTTCAAAAATGACATTAGTTGTTGAAAGTTTTACCTGGTGCAATACCAGATAAGTATGACCCGTGAAATCTTATGGGTTCAAACTGAATAGGGAAGGCATTGGTTCAACCCATCGGGGCATCTTAGGAACATATACCACAAACTTAAAGAGTAAATAACACAAGCTCGAAGGTAGAGCATGGTTGACAAAAGGAGAGGATACAATTTACCAAAGGCATTATGTATCAGGGAAGAATTCACAAGGTGATTAAATATGAGGGCACTGTCGGATAATAATCCAACAAAGGATCTGGTGGTCCACAAGGGATCTGACGTGAGTATCAATGTCAACCAGAAGAAGTAATGCAAGGGCTTCAGATTATAGAAATATATGGATAACTTCGATGATTAAATACAAAGGAATTATTATTTCCAAATCAAGGAATCAGAAGCATAGGCTCTGATCAAAAGATAAATAAGTTGATTAGTCATAGATCGACAATCAATCAAGGTTTGATTTGCTGAACCAACTCATGTCCGAAGTGACGTCTGAGGCTAGAAGAACAAATTCTAGGGTCTGATTGAGGATTGCGAGCATTTGCAACATACTGAATCAACAGACTCAATGATAATGACAAAGGATGCCAATAAGATTACCAGACTTATGGGATTAATCATAATGAAAACAAGCAAGAAATTCCAGAGCAATAGGTTGCTGAGGATTTCCGGTAGATCGAATGGTATTTTGAAGACTTTGTGAAACATACGGATAACTGGCTATGAGCGGATATTCGGTAAGTGCGAGGAATTATCCGTAGGGGATGTGGCAGAGAACTGCAAGGCAGTGACACAAACGGTTGTCGGAACAATAGAGAGAATTTCAAGGTATCTTGTAGTAACAAGATCAACGGGCAATGATTATACGATGGCAAGTGTATGTAGTTATCCATAGGGATTTATCAGTGGCAGGGAATTGCAAAAGCAACGCGCACAAAGTCTCGAGAGGATATCGGAGAGTATCTTCGAGATCTTCTGGTGCAGTCGGCGATCATCTTGACTGAAGGGGCTCTCCGAGAGAAAGTGTTTCCGAGAACCTAAAGTTAGATTTTAGTAAAATTCATTTAACCCGAATAGAAGAGAGATCAGAGTCCCATGGGCCGCACAACCATATTAGTAAAAGTTTTGCAATGACTAGACTCAACTTCGGCCAAGGAGTTTGGAAGAGGGATTCCTACAGGCAGTCGGCTCTGATACCAACTTGTGACGCCCCCGACTCAATCGTACACTAGTCATGCACGCAAACGTGTACGATCAAGATCAGGGACTCACGGGAAGATATCACAACACAACTCTAAAAACATAAATAAGTCATACAAGCATCATAATACAAGCCAGGGGCCTCGAGGGCTCGAATACAAGTGCTCGATCATAGACGAGTCAGCGGAAGCAACAATATCTGAGTACAGACATAAGTAAACAAGTTTGCCTTAAGAAGGCTAGCACAAACTAGGATACAGATCGAAAGAGGCACATGCCTCCTGCCTGGGATCCTCCTAACTACTCCTGGTCGTTGTCAGCAGCCTGCACGTAGTAGTAGGCACCTCCAGTGTAGTAGTCGTCATCGACGGTGGCGTCTGGCTCCTGGGCTCCAACGTCTGGTTGCGGCATCCAAGAAAAAGAGGAAAATGGGGGGAAAAGGAAGCAAAGCAACCGTGAGTACTCATCCAAAGTACTCGCAAGCAAGGAGATACACTACATATGCATGGGTATATGTGTAAGGAGGCAATATCAGTGGACTGAACTGCAGAATGCCAGAATAAGAGGGGGATAGCTAGTCCTATCGAAGACTACGCTTCTGGCAGCCTTCATCTTGCAACATGTAGAAGAGAGTAGATTGAAGTCCTCCAAGTAGCATCACATAGCATAATCCTACCCGGCGATCCTCCCCTCGTCGCCCTGTGGAAAAGCGATCACCGGGTTGTCCGTGGAACTTGTCTGGGTGTGTTTTATTAAGTATCCAGTTCTAGTTGTCATAAGGTCAAGGTACAACTCCGGGTCGTCCTTTTACCGAGGGACACGGTTATTCGAATAGATAAACTTTCCTGCAGGGGTGCACCACTTTTCCCAACATGCTCGATCCTATTTGGCCGGACACACTTTCCCGGATCATGCCCGGCCTCGGAAGATCAACACGTGCAGCCCCACCTAGGCACAACAGAGAGGTCAGCACGCCGGTCTAAATCCTATGCGCGCAGGGGTCTGGGCCTATCGCCCGTTGCACACCTGCATGTTGCGAGGGCGGCCGGAAGCAGACCTAGCCCCCTAATACAAGAGCAAGCATTTCAGTCCAATCCAGCATGCGCCGCTCCGGCGCTGACGTCAAGAAGGCCTCGGCTGATACCACGACGTCGAGTGCCCATATATTTCCCGCGTAGTTGGTTAGTGCGTATAGGCCAGTGGCCAGACTCAGATCAAATACCAAGATCTCGTTAAGCGTGTTATTTTGAAGTAACCGCGGATGCCGACCAGGGCCAGGCCCACCTCTCGCCTAGGTGGTCTCAACCTGCCATGTCGCTTCGCCACATAGGAACAGTCGGGGGCCGTCGGGAACCCAGGCCCACCTCTACCGGGATGGAGCCACCTGTCCTTTCAGCCCCCACATCGGAATCACTTGCGGGTACTCAACGAGCCAACCCGACTTTAGTCACCATCTGTATAGTATGTATATATGTATAGTATATACCCGTGATCACCTCCCAAGTGATCACGGCCCGATAGTATAGCAAGGCAGACTGACAAGAATGTAGGGCCAATGATGATAAACTAGCATCCTATACTAAGCATTTAGGATTGCGGGTAAGGTATCAACGACTATAGCAACAATGACACGCTATGCAATAGAATAGGAGTAACCGAACAGTAACATGCTACACTACTCTAATGCAAGCAGTATAGAGAAGAATAGGCGATATCTGGTGATCAAGGGGGGGGGGGCTTGCCTGGTTGCTTTGGCAAGGAGAGGTCGTCAACTCCGTAGTCGTACTGGGTAGCAACGGCGTCGATCTCGTAGTATACCGGATAGAAGAGGGGGAAGAAACAATAAATACAGTGCAAACATAAGCAAGACGACGTAAGACATGACAAAGAGCGGTGCTAGGTGTGCCCTAACGCGGTAGTAGGTGATACCGGTGAAAGGGGGAAACATCCGGGAAAGTATCCCCGGTGTTTCGCGTTTTTGGACAGGTGAATCGAAGGGGGAAAGTTGTGTGTTCGCTATGCTAGGGATGTGTGGCGGACGAACAGGCTGCGTATTCGGATTCGTCTCGTCGTTCTGAGCAACTTTCATGTACAAAGTTTTCCATCCGAGTTACGGATTATTTTATATTAGTTTTTAAAGTTTTAATTCAATTTTCGAATTAATAGATTTTAATTAATTAGAAAAGGTAATTATTGGGCCAGTGTGACATCAGCATGATGTCAGCAGGTCTACAAGTTGACTAGGTCAATCCTAGCACGTGGGGCCCATTCGTCATAGTCTCAGGTTAATTAAACAGGGTTAATTAGTTTAACTAAGTGATTAGGTTAATTAATTTTAATTAGATTAGTTAAATAGGATTGATTAACTTAATTAACTAACTAATTAATTAATTACTAACTTATTTATTTTAACTCTTCTTTTTATTTAAAATTCGTTCTGGGAGGGGGGTGTCATTTGGCCAGGGGGGCTTATCG
>NC_041385.1:275719467-275723628 GCF_002162155.2 Triticum dicoccoides | reverse complement strand
GGCTCACGGGCGCGAGCGCCGGCAGCCAGGGGCTGCGCGGGCGGCGACCCGAGCAGGGATGGGGCAACAGCACCACAGCAGGCAGTGAGGCGGCCAAGCAGCGCCATGGCGCGGGCGCGGCCATGCCACCGTGGGGGAGGGGGTTCGGCACGACGAGGAGAGAATGGCTGTGGGCAGGGGAGCGCGAGACGCGGCCGGTGCGGCGCGGAGCGCGGTCGAGCAGGGACGGCCACGCGCGGGTGTTGCGGACGGGGGCTCGCGGGAGCGTGTGCGACGGGTTGCAGAGGGTCGCAGGGGGGGGTCGCCGGGCGCTGTGAGCGTGTGCGCGTGCGAAGAACGGCAACCGCGACGACGGGGAGAGAGGAAGAGGCCAGGGGCCTCACCGTGGGTCCGTAGGGCAAAGGCAGTGGGCTCGGGGAGGTCCGGCGAGGCAGATCGACGACGGGGGCGAGGTGGCGGCGACAGCGATCCGGGGAAGGGAACGGCTCGATCCGCGCGAGGCAGGGGGTCCCGAGCTCTGATGCGTCTACGTAGTCGACGAAGACAGCGAAGGCGGTGCTCCCGGCACAGTCTGAGGCGGCGGGGAGGACATCGGGCGCGAGGACGGCGGGGTCGGCCACGGGGTCGGGGCGCTGTTGCCCCGATCCAGAACGGTGGGGGGAGTGGGGGAACGAGGGGGAGTGGGGTAGCGGTTTTTAGGGTTTCAGGGGGGCAAGGGGACCATATAGGCCAGGGGAGGTGCGGTGTGGGCCGGCCTGGTTGGCTGAGCCGACTGGGCCACGAGGCCCTATGGGGGAGGGGGCCTTTTGTTTTTATTTATTTATTTGTTTTTGTTTACAGTTTTGCCTTTTCTTTTTAATTAATTCTCTTTTCCATTTTACTAAATTTTCCCTTTTATAGAATATAAAAGTTGTACCTAAAAGAGCATTAATAATTATGCCACTACCACAATTAGCTTCGAACTAAAACAAAATAGTTTGTAACGGTTTATTATTTTAACCTCATTTAAATAATTGTTTTTCCTACCGTTTTAATCATTTTAGAGTATTTAAGCATCTTAATAAAATGTGGTTTCTCCATCATAATTACCTATGCAATATTTGGTACAACTTGAACATTTTTGTTTTAAGGTTTGAAAACTTTTATTGTTCGTTTGGTTTTTAATTTGGACTCGAACCGGTTTCGAACTAATGCGAGATTAGCAAGAGTAATTGATGTGACATGGCACCATTAGCAGAGGTTCATGGTAGCTTAAGTATCCGGGCGTCACAACAGGTATTTCCAAAGGTATTTGTTGGGTTGCTTGGATCGAGACTAGGATTTGTCGCTCCGTGTGACGGAGATATATCTCTGGGCCCTCTCGCTAATACAACATCACAAGAAGCTTTCAAGCATGTTACTAATGAGTTTAGTCATGGGATCTTGTATTACGGAACGAGTAAAGAGACTTGCCGGTAACGAGATTGAACTAGGTAAGGAGATACCAATGATCGAATCTCGGGCAAGTAACATATCGCCGGACAAAGGGGATTGCATATGAGATTAACTGAATCCTTGACATCGTGGTTCAACCGATAAAGATCTTCGTTGAATATGTGGGAATTAATATGGGCATCCAGGTCCCGATATTGATTATTGACCGGAGAGGAGTCTCGGTCATGTCTACATGATTCTCGAACCCGTAGGGTCGCACACTTAACGCTCGGTAGCGCTAGGGTAGTATTGAGATATTAATAGTGGAAAGTCTGAAGGTTGTTCGGAGTCCCAGATGGGATCCTAGACGTCACGAGGAGCTCCAGAATGGTTCGGAGGTAAAGACTTATATATGACAATATGTTGTCGGGGATCCGGAAAAAGTTTGATTTCTTTCGGTATTGTACTGGGAAGCTTCCAGAAGGTTCTGAAGGATTCCGGAGGGATCCATAAGTCCATAAAGGGTTCCACCTTGTCCCTTAGGTTAGCATGGGCTGTAGGAGGGCGCCCTGGCCTTATTGGTCCAGGCGCACCCGCCCTACAAGGCCGATGCGCCTGGGGAAGGGAACCCTAAGGGGAAGGGGCCTCCACTTGGCTTGGAGGGCACTTCCCCCCCTTGGCCGCCACCCTGCATTGGGAGGGGAACTAGGACTGGCACGCCCCTCTCTCACCCTATATATAGCGGGGAGGCGCAGGGGGCAGACAACCCTTCCACGCTTGCCCCGTTACTCCTCCTCCATGTTCTGTTAGCGCTTGGCGAAGCCCTGCCAAAATTCCGCTGCCACCGCCACCATGCTGTCATGTTGATTCAGATCTCATCTACCTCCTCTTCCTCACTTTCTAGATCAAGAGAGAGGACATCGTCGAGCCGTATGTGTGCTAAACTCGGAGGTGTCGTCCGTTCGACACTAGATCGGATTGGATCGTGAAGAGTATGACTACATCAACCGCATTATGATGCTAATGCTTTTGGTCTACAAGGGTATGTAGACACACTCACCCCTCGTTGCCTTGCATCTCCTAGATTAGATCTTGGGTAATCATAGGAAATTTTTTGATTTTCATGCAACATTCTCGATCAATGGCATCATGAGCTAGGTCTATGCGTAGATGTATATGCAGGAGTAGAACACAAAGAAGTTATGGGCGTTGATGTTCAAATTGCTTACTACCTTTGTCTTATTTGGATTCGGCGGTATTGTGAGATGAAGCGGTTCGGACTAACCTTACTTGTCCACGCACAAGAGACCGGTTCCACTGACTAGCATGCAACTTGTATTGCATCAAAGTGGCTTTGTGGGTGTCTGTATCTCCCACCTTAGTTGAATCTAATTTGACAATGGCGGTCTTTATAGAAGGTTAAAAGGCAACTTGTATATCACCATTGTGGTTTGCGTAGATAAGAACGGTTCTTATAGTTTTCCCTAGCAGCCACGTAAAAATTTCAACAACAAAGTAGATGACGTCTAACTTGCTTTTCCAGGGCATGTTGTGATGTGGTATGGCCAAAACGTGATGTGATATATGTTGATGTATGATATGATGATGTTTTGTAACTAGTAGAATGCCCGTGCGTTGCCACGGGCTTCTAAAATAGGTTGCTGAAGTTATATAGAGATAATGCATGCTAAATTACAGACGTAGAGATAATTTACATGGTCATAATTGCATAATATTTGAAGTTCACTTCACGTGTAATGTAAACTGATAACAAGATAGTAAATTGACAATGTATACACATAAAGTGACGATCCAACTAAAAATTTATTACAAATTATTGGGATCTACTTGATGCGCTTAAGAAATTCTCGCACAATATTACACAAGTTGTCTTTAGCTTCATTCGCACGATGTTTGAGCAAGTATAATAAAAACTGCTTTCTCAACACATACCCATCCTGAAAAAGCAAATATATGTAGTTAGCACGAATACTTCACATGGAAGGTTTCAAAACATGTGTAACGCACAAAACTCACTGCACAACCCAGCTTCGCTAGGTCTTTACCATTCCATAAGAGCATGAAATGGAAGACAAAATAGCCAGACAAATCCCTGTAATTTCCTAAATTGTTATTATATTCAATATGATGATAACAAAAATAAATGTTTGTATTATGAATTTATTACCTGTCCACGCTCGTTGGAATACCATTAGGAAATAAACATTGTCATTTTGATATATCAGAATGCCATCCTGGTTGCTTTTATTTCGACAAAAAAAATTAAATTTCACTAAGTGCCTTAGAATTTTCATCTCTACAGCCTAGTGGAGGCGCGGGGTCCGGGAAGGGTTTTGGGTGGCCGGGGATGTCGGAGTTATACGTGTCTGCTGTCCGGACTCCCGCAAAGCTCCCCCACTTTTATCTCAGATTTGTGGGAGAAAACGCATCCAGACCAATACATGCCTGCATTGGATGGCTTTGGCGGTCCGAGCTGCGTGGTCCCGAACGGATGCGGGCGGTTTGCAGGGTCGGGCTTGGAGGTGCCAACGTAGCATAGACATAGGAATCGTGTCCTTTCCAGGCCTTGTACAATGCTAGATGCTTAGGGAGATGCTTAGAAAAATAAATTGGGTTTTTCTGAAGCACCAGTGTCTATTTCTGCAAGAGAGATGCCTAGTTAAGCGTCTACCCTGTACAAATAAGCATCGTTGCTTCAGGAAAGATCGGTATATTTCTAAGCACCTC
>NC_041385.1:275660333-275719085 GCF_002162155.2 Triticum dicoccoides | reverse complement strand
GTGTGAAACCCCCATTTACAATACAACCGAAGGAAGTAACTTGTTATACTAAACATGTCAATTTCTAAATAATACATGTATGTGCGACGTGTTCGGCACTCCCTTTGTAAATTACTCCCTCCGTCCCATAATATAAGAGTGTCAAAACATAAGGAGTAATATATAGTGATCTAAAAGATCTTACATTAGTTTACAAAGGGCGTAACTTGGAATTATCAGAGTAAATCGCAACCCAGAATGGAACTGGGTAATGTTGAACCCATCGAATAATGCAACGATTCCATTTTAGTTTATAAACTTTGCTTTAAAGAGTAACATCATGATGCATCAAATGGATTTTGAAAACCAAGGGTGCTGTTTCCACTATAACTTTCAACATTGAACATCGATGTAATTGGGGGCAAAAACATGAAATGATACAAGATACACAAGGAAAAAAATGATTTGCACTCTATTGGGAGATCTATACTTCTGTAGATATAATCGAAGGCCGGTCCATCTTCTTGCCCAGGCCATGTGGTATGTTACAAACAACATAGTGGCGGGTACAATGCGCGCTAGGCAATGTCTCTGCTGGGACAATGTATCAGCCCCTACAATTGTTGTATACAAGCATCCTCAAGATGTGGCGTTCACTCTAATTAGTTTTTGCTCGTTTCCATACAATAATTGTATCGTCTGAATCAGATGAGGCAAGCAAATTTTCCCCATGATTCCAGGCTACTCCCATTACTGGAGAGACGTGTCCTTCAGGGATGTAAATGGCTTCATCAATACCTCAACTTGTAAACAATATTTAAGATGCACAAATATAGGGACAGTAAGCATACTTGCAGTTTATTTACACATGAATTCTTTGGCCGAGCCAAATCCTAGAAGTAAACATTCGAATATCCACTTCCAATAACTTTATAGTCGGAAGAAAATACAAGTCAGCTACATTTATTTATTTAATTTTCAAAAGTTCAGGAATGCATTAGTTGAAGGAAATATGCCCTACAGGCAATAATAAAGTTGTTATTTATATTTCCTTATATCATGATAAATGTTTATAATTCATGCCAGAATTGTATTGACCAGAAACTTAGTACATGTGTGAATACATAGACAAACAGAGTGTCACTAGTATGCCTCTACTTGACTAGCTCGTTGAATCAAAGATGGTTAAGTTTCCTAGCCATAGACATGAGTTGTAATTTGATTAACGGGATCACATCATTAGAGAATGATGTGATTGACTTGACCCATTCCGTTAGCTTAGCACTTGATTGTTTAGTATGTTGCTATTGCTTTCTTCATGACTTATACATGTTCCTATGACTATGAGATTATGCAACTCACGAATATCAGAGGAACACTTTGTGTGCTACCAAACGTCATAACATAACTAGGTGATTATAAAGGTGCTCTACAGGTGTCTCAGATGGTGTTTGTAGAGTTGGCATAGACCGAGATTAGGATTTGTCACTCCGATTGTCGGAGAGGTATCTCTGGGCCCTCTCGGTAATGCACATCACTATAAGCCTTGCAAGCAATGCGACTAATGAGTTAGTTATGGGATGATGCATTACGGAATGAGTAAAGAGACTTGCTGGTAACGAGATTGAACTAGGTATTGAGATACCGACGATCGAATCTCGGGCAAGTAACATACTGATGACAAAGGGAACAACGTATGTTGTTATGCTGTTTGACCGATAAAGATCTTCGTAGAATATGTGGGAGCCAATATGACCATCCAGGTTCCGCTATTGGTTATTGACCGGAGATATGTCTCGGTCATGTCTACATAGTTCTCGAACCCGTAGGGTCCGCACGCTTAACGGTCGGTGATGGTCGGTATTATGAGTTTATATGTTTTGATGTACCGAAGGTTGTTCGGAGTCCCGGATGAGATCAGGGACATGACGAGGAGTCTCGAAATGTTTGAGACGTAAAGATTGATATATTGGAAGGCTATATTCGGACATCGGAAAGGTTCTGAGTGGTTCGGGTATTTATCGGAGTACCGGAGAGTTACAGGAATTCGTCGGGGAGTATATGGGCCTTATTGGGCTTTAAGGGAGAGAGAGGGGAGCTACCTAGGGCAGGCCGCGCACCCCCCCAAGGCCTAGTCCGAATTGGACTAGGGGGAGGGGCGCCGCCCCCTCCTTCCTTCTCTTATCTCTTCCCCTTCCTTCTCTCCTACTCCTACTACATCGAAGGGGGGGGGGGATCCTACTCCCGGTGGGAGTAGGACTCCCCAGGGCACGCCATAGTAGAGGGCTGGCCCTCCCCCTCCTCTACTCCTTTATATACGGGGGAGGGGGGCACCCCATGGACACACAAGTTGATCATTGATCTCTTAGCCGTGTGCGGTGCCCCCCTCCACCATAATCCACCTCGGTCATATCGTTGCGGTACTTAGGCGAACCCCTGCGTTGGTAGCATCATCATCATCGTCATCACACCGTCGTGCTGGCGAAACTCTCCCTCGACACTTTGCTGGATCGGAGTTCGTGGGACGTCACTGAGTTGAACGTGTGCAGATCACGGAGATGCCGTACATTCGGTACTAGGATCGGTCGATTGTGAAGACGTACGACTACATCAACCGCGTTGTCATAACACTACCACTTTCGGTCTACGAGGGTACATGGACAACACTCTCCCCTCTCATTGCTATGCATCACCATGATCTTGCATGTGCGTAGGAAAATTTTGAAATTACTACGTTTCCTAATAGTGGCATCCGAGCCAGGTTTATGCGTAGATGTTATATGCACGAGTAGAACACAAGTGAGTTGTGGACGATAATAGTCATACTGCTTACCAGCATGTCATACTTTGATTCGGCGGTATTGTTGGATGAAGCGGCCCGGACCGACATTACGCGTACGCTTACGCGAGACTGGTTCTATCGACATGCTTCGCACATAGGTGGCTGGCGGCTGTCAGTTTCTCCAACTTTAGTTGAATCGAGTGTGGCTACGCCCGGTCCTTGTTGAAGGTTAAAATAGCACATACTTGACGAAAAATCATTGTGGTTTTGATGCATAGGTAAGAACGGTTCTTGCTAAGCCCGTAGCAGCCACGTAAAACTTGCAACAACAAAGTAGAGGACGTATAACTTGTTTTTGCAGGGCATGTTGTGATGTGATATGGTCAAGACATGATGCTAAATTTTATTGTATGAGATGATCATGTTTTGTAACAAAGTTATTGGTAACTAGCAGGAGCCATATGGTTGTCGCTTTATTGTATGCAATGCAATCACCATGTAATTGTTTTTACTTTATCACTTAGCGGTAGCGATAGTCGTAGAAACAATAGTTGGCGAAACGACAACGACGCTACGATGGAGATCAAGGTGTCGCGCCGGTGACGATGGTGATCATGACGATGGTGCTTTGGAGATGGAGATCAAAGGCACAAGATAATGATGGCCATATCATATCACTTATATTGATTGCATGTGATGTTTATATTTTATGCATCTTATTTTGCTTAGTTCGATGGTAGCATTATAAGATGACCCCTTACTAAATTTCAAGGTATAAGTGTTCTCCCTGAGTATGCACACGTGATGATCAGGTGTGATAAGCTCTACGTTCACATACAATGGGTGCAAGCCAGTTTTGCACACGCAGAATACTCGGGTTAAACTTGACGAGCCTAGCATATGCAGACATGGCCTCGGAATACTGGGGACTGAAAGGTCGAGCGTGAATCATATAGTAGATATGATCAACATAGTGATGTTCACCATTGAAAACTACTCCATCTCACGTGATGATTGGACATGGTTTAGTTGATTTGGATCACGTGATCACTTAGATGATTAGAGGGATGTCTATCTAAGTGGGAGTTCTTAAGTAATATGATTAATTGAACTTTAATTTATCATGAACTTAGTCCTGATAGTATGATGCAAATTATGTTGTAGATCAATAGCTCGCGTTGTTGCTTCCCTATGTTGTATATGTGTTCCTAGAAAAAACTAAGTTGAAAGATGATAGTAGCAATGATGCGGACTGGGTCCGTGATATGAGGTTTTATCCTCATTGTTGCACAGAAGAATTATGTCCTTGATGCACTGCTAGGTGACAGGCCTATTGCAGGAGCAGATGCAGACGTTATGAACGTTTGGCTACCTCAAAATGATGACTACTTGATAGTTTAATGCACCATGCTTCACGGCTTAGAACCAGGACTTCAAAAACGTTTTTGAAATGTCACGGAGCATATGAGATGTTCCAAGAGCTGAAATTGGTATTTCAGACTCATGTCCGTGTCAAGAGGTATGAGAGTTCTGACAAGTACTTTGCCTAAAAGATGAAGGAGAATTGCTCAACTAGTGAGCATGTGCTCAGATTGTCTGGGTACTACAATCGCTTGAATCAAGTGGGAGTTAATCTTCCAGATAAGATAGTGATTGACAGAGTTCTCTAGTCACCATCACCAAGTTACTAGAACTTCGTGATGAACTATAGTATGCAAGGGATGACAAAAACGTTTGCGGAGCTCTTCGTGATGCTGAAATCAACGAAGGTAGAAATCAAGAAAGAGCATCAAGTGTTGATGATTGACAAGACCACTAGTTTCAAGAAAAGGGCAAATGGAAAGAAAGGGAACTTCAAGTAGAATGACAAGCAAGTTGTCACTCCCGTGAAGAAGCCCAAAGCTGGACCAAAGCCTGAAATTGAGTACTTCTACTGCAAGGAAATGGTCACTGGAAGCGGAAATGCCCTGAATATTTGGTGGATAAGAAGGATGGCAAAGTGAACAAAGGTATATTTGATATACATGTTATTGATGTGTACCTTACTAGTTCTCATAGTAACCCCTGGGTATTTGATACTTGTTCGGTTGCTAAGATTAGTAACTCAAAACAGGAGTTGCAGAATAGATAGAGACTAGTTGAGGGTAAAGTGACGATGTATGTTGGAAGCGGTTCCAAGATTGATATGATCATCATCGTACACTACCTATACTTTCGAGATTAGTGTTGAACCTAAATAAATGTTACTTGGTGTTTGTGTTGAGCATAAATATGATTAGATCATGTTTATTGCAATACGATTATTCATCTAAAACAGAGAATAAATTGTTATTCTATTTACATGAATAAAACCTTATATGGTCATACACCCAATGTTGATGGTTTATTGAATCTTGGTCGTAGTGATACACATATTCATAATATTGATGCCAAAAGATGCAAAGTTGATAATGATAGTGCAACATATTTGTGGCACTGCCGTTTGGGTCATATCAGTGTAAAGCGCATGAAGAAACTCCATAAAGATGGACTTTTGGAATCACTTGATTATGAATCATTTGATGCTTGCGAACTGTGCCTTATGGGCAAGATGACTAAAACTCCGTTCCCCGAAACAATGGAACGAACTAGTGACTTATTGAAATAATACATACCGATATATGCGGTCCAATGAGTGTTGATGCTCGTGGCGGGTATCATTATTTTCTGGCCTTCACAAATGATTTGAGCAGATATGGGTATATCTACTTAATGAAACACAAGTCTGAAACATTTGAAAAGTTCAAAGAATTTCAGAGTCAAGTGGAGAATCATCGTAACAAGAAAATAAAAGTTTCTACAATCTGATCGTGGAGGAGAATATTTGAGTTACAAGTTTGGCCTTCATTTAAAACAATGTGGAGTTGTTTCACAGCTCACACCACCTGGAACACCACAGCGTTATGGTGTGTCCGAACGTCGTAACCGCACTTTATTAGATATGGTGCGATCTATGATGTATCTTACCGATTTACCACTATCATTTTGGTGTTATGCATTAGAGACAGTTGTATTCACTTTAAATAGGGCACCATCAAAATCCATTGAGACGACGCCTTATGAACTATGGTTTGGCAATAAACCAAACTTGTCGTTTCTTAAAAGTTTGGGGCTGCGATGCTTATGTGCTGATAAGCTCAAACCCAAATCTGAGAAGTGCGTCTTCATAGAATACCCAAAGGAAACTGTTGGGTACACCTTCTATCACATATCCGAAGGCAACATATTCGTTGCTAAGAATGGATCCTTTCTAGAGAAGGAGTTTCTCTCAAAAGAAGTGAGTGGGAGGAAAGTAGAACTTGATGAGGTAACTGTACCTGCTCCCTTATTGGAAAGTAGTTCATCACAAGAAATTAGTTCCTGTGATCCCTACACCAATTAGTGAGGAAGCTGATAATAATGATCATGTAACTTCAGATCAAGTTACTACCAAACCTCATAGGTCAACCAGAATAAGATCCGCACCAGAGTAGTACGGTAATCCTATTCTGGAGGTCATGTTACTTGACCACGATGAACCTACGAACTATGAGGAAGCAATGATGAGCCCAGATTCCGCGAAATGGCTTGAGGCCATGAAATCTGAGATGGGATCCATGTATGAGAACAAAGTGTGGACTTTGGTGGACTTGCCCGATGGTTAGCAAGACATATTAAATAAATGGATCTTCAAGAGGAAGATGGACACTGATAGTAGTGTTACTATCTACAAAGCTCGACTTGTCATAAAAGGTTTTTCGACAAGTTCAAGGTGTTGACTGCAATGAGATTTTCTCAACTGTAGTGATGTTTAAATCCGTCTGAATCATGTTAGTAATTGCCATATTTTATGAAATCTGGCAAATGGATATAAAACTGCATTCCTTAAATGGATATTTCTTAAAGAAGAGTTGTATATGATGCAACCAGAAGGTTTTGTCGATCCAAAGGGTGCTAACAAAAGTGTGCAAGCTCCAGTGATCCATTTATGGACTGGTGCAAGCCTCTCGAAGTTGGAATATATGCTTCGATGAGTTGATCGAAGCATATGGTTTTATACAGACTTTTGGAGAAGCCTGTATTCACAAGAAAGTGAGTGGGAGCTCTGTAGTATTTCTAATATTATATGTGGATGGCATATTGTTGATTGGAAATGATATAGAATTTTTGGATAGCATAAAGGGATACTTGAAAAAGAGTTTTTCAATGAAAGACCTCGGTGAAGCTGCTTACATATTGGGCATCAAGATCTATAGAGATAGATCAAGACGCTTGATAAGATTTTTAAATGAGTAAATACCTTGACAAGTTTTTGAATGAGTTCAAAATGGATCGGTCAAAGAGGAATTCTTGTCTGTATTACAAGGTGTAAAGTTGAGTAAGACTCAAAGCCCGACCATGGCAGAAAATAGAAAAGAACGAAAGTCATTCCCTATACCACAGTCATAGGTTCTATAAAGTATGTTGTGCTCTGTACCAGACTTATTGTGTACCCTACCCTGAGTTTGGCAAGGGAGTACAATTTTGATCTAGGAGTAGATCACTGGACAACGATTAAGATTATCCTTAGTAAGGACTAAGGAAATGCTTCTCGGTGATGGGGGTGATAAAGAGTTCGTCGTAAAGAGTTACGTTGATGCAAGCTTTTACACCGATCTAGATGAATCTAAGTCTCAATCTAGATACATATTGAAAGTGGGAGCAATTAGCTAGAGTAGCTCCGTACAGGGCATTGTAGACATAAAATATTTGCAAAATATATACGGCTCTGAATGTGACAGACCCGTTAACTAAACTTCTCTCACAAGCAAAACATGATCACACCTTAGTACTCTTTGGGTGTTAATCACATAGCGATGTGAACTAGATTATTGACTCTAGTAAACCCTTCGGGTGTTGATTACATGACGATGTGAACTATGGGTGTTAATCACATACAGATGTGAATATTGGTGTTAAATCACATGGTGATGTGAACTAGATTATTGACTCTAGTGCAAGTGGGGGACTGAAGAAATATCCCCTAGAGGCAATAATAAAGTTGTTATTTAGATTTCCTTATATCATGATAAATGTTTATAATTCATGCTAGAATTGTATTAACCGGAAACTTAGTACATGTGTGAATACATAGACAAACAGAGTGCACTAGTATGCCTCTACTTGACTAGCTCATTGAATCAAAGATGGTTAAGTTTCCTAGCCATAGACATGAGTTGTCATTTGATTAACGGGACCACATCATTAGAGAATGATGTGGTTGACTTGACCCATTCCGTTAGCTTAGTGATACATCTCTAACGTATCTATAATTTATGAAGCATTCATGCTATTTTATTATCTGTTTTGAATGATTACGGGCTTTATTATACACTTTTATATTACTTTTGGGACTAACCTATTAACCGGAGGCCCAACCCATATTGCTGTTTTATTGCCTATTTTAGTGTTTCGAAGAAAAGGAATATCAAACAGAGTCCAAATGGAATGAAACCTTCGGGAGCGTGATTTTTGGAACGAACGTGATCCAGGAGACTTGGAGTTGAAGGCAAGGAAGCTTTGAGGTGGCCACGAGTGTGGGGGGCACGCCCACCCCCTGGGCGCGCCCCCCTGTTTCATGGGCCCCTCGAGACTCCCCCGGCCGACTTCTTTCGCCTATATAAGTCCATATACCCTAAAACCTTTGAAGAACAAGATAGATCGGGAGTTCCGCCGCCGCAAGCCTCTATAGCCACCAAAAACCTCTCGGGATCCCGTTCCGGCACCCTATCGGAGGGGGGGATCCCTCACCGGTGGCCATCTTCATCATCCCGGCGCTATCCATGATGGGGAGGGAGTAGTTCACCCTCGGGGATGAGGGTATGTACCAGTAGCTATGTGTTTGATCTCTCTCTCTCTCTCTCTCTCTCTCTCTCTCTCTCTCGTGTTCTCTCTATGGCACGATCTTGATGTATCGCGAGCTTTGCTATTATAGTTGGATCTTATGATGTTTCTCCCCCTCTACTCTCTTGTGATGAATTTAGTTTTCCCTTTGAAGTTATCTTATCGGATTGAGTCTTTAATGATTTGAGAACACTTGATGTATGTCTTGCCGTGCTTATCTGTGGTGACAATGGGATATCACGTGATCCACTTGATGTATGTTTTGGTGATCAACTTACGGGTTCCGCCCATGAACCTATGCATAGGGGTTGGCACACGTTTTCGTCTTGACTCTCCGGTAGAAACTTTGGGGCACTCTTTGAAGTACTTTGTGTTGGTTGCATAGATGAATCTGAGATTGTGTGATGCATATCGTATAATCATGCCCACGGATACTTGAGGTGACAATGGAGTGTCTAGGTGACATTAGGTTTTGGTTGATTTGTGTCTTAAGGTGTTATTCTAGTATGAACTCTATGATAGATTGATCGGAAAGAATAGCTTCATGTTATTTTACTACGGACTCTTGAATAGATAGAACAGAAAGGATAACTTTGAGGTGGTTTCGTACCCTACCATAATCTCTTCGTTTGTTCTCCGCTATTAGTGGCTTTGGAGTGACTGTTTGTTGCATGTTGAGGGATTTTTATATGATCTATCTATGTTATTATTGTTGAGAGAACTTGCACTACTGAAAGGATGAACCCTATGCCTTGTTTCCTACCATTGCAATACCGTTTGTGCTCACTTTTATCATTAGTTACCTTGCTGTTTTTATAATTTCAGATTACAAATACCTATATCTACCATCCATATTGCACTTGTATCATCATCTCTTCGCCGAACTAGTGCACCTATACAATTTACCATTGTATTGGGTGTGTTGGGGACACACGAGACTCTTTAATATTTGGTTCGCAGGGTTCTTTGAGAGAGACCATCTTCATCCTACGCCTCCCACGGATTGATGAACCTTAGGCCATCCACTTGAGGGAAATTTGCTATTGCCCTACAAACCTCTGCACTTGGAGGCCCAACAACATCTACAAGAAGAAGGTTGTGTAGTAGACATCACTTAGCACTTGATCATTTAGTATGTTGCTATTGCTTTCTTCATGACTTATACATGTTCCTAACTATGAGATTATGCAACTCCCGAATACTGGAGGAACACTTTGTGTGCTACCAAACGTCACAACGTAACTGGCTGATTATAAAGGTGCTCTATAGGTGTGTCTCCGATGGTGTTTGTTGAGTTGGCATAGATCGAGATTAGGATTTGTCACTCCGATTGTCGAAGAGGTATCTCTGGGCCCTCTCGGTTATGCACATCACTATAAGCCTTGCAAGCAATGTGACTAATGAGTTAGTCGTGGGATGATGCATTACGGAATGAGTAAAGAGACTCGCCGGTAACAAGATTGAACTAGGTATTGAGATACCGACGATCGAATCTCGGGCAAGTAACATACCGATGACAAAGGGAACAACGTATGTTGTTATGTGGTTTGACCGATAAAGATCTTCGTAGAATATGTGGGAGCCAATATGAGCATCCAGGTTCCGCTATTGATTATTGACCAGAGATATGTCTCAGTCATGTCTACATAGTTCTCAAACCCGTAGGGTCCGCACACTTAACGTTCGGTGACGATCGGTATTATGAGTTTATGTGGTTTTATGTACCGAAGGTTGTTCGGAGTCCCTGATGAGATCAGGGACATGACAAGGAGTCTCAAAATGTTCGAGACGTAAAGATTGATATATTGGAAGGCTATATTCGGACATCAGAAAGGTTCTGAGTGGTTCGGGTATTTATCAGAGTACCGGAGAGTTACGGGAATTCGCCGGGGAGTATATGGGCCTTATTGGGCTTTAAGGGAGAGAGAGGGGCTGCCTAGGGCAGGCCACGCGCCCCCAAGGCCTATTCCAAATTGGACTAGGGGGAGGGGCGGCGCCCCCTCCTTCCTTCTCTTCTCTCTTCCCCTTCCTTCTCTCCTAGTCCTACTACATTGAAGGGGGGAATCCTACTCCCGGTGGGAGTAGGACTCCCTAGGGCGCGCCATAGTAGAGGGCCAGCCCTCCCCCTCCTCTACTCCTTTATATACGGGGGAGGGGGCACCCCATGCACACAAAAGTTGATCATTGATCTCTTAGCCGTGTGCGGTGCCCCCCTCCACCATAATCCACCTCGGTCATATCGTTGCGGTGCTTAGGCGAAACCCTATGTCGGTAGCATCATCATCACTATCATCATGCCATCATGCTGACGAAACTCTCCCTCGACACTTTGCTGGACCGGAGTTCGTGGGACGTCACCGAGCTAAACGTGTGCAGATCGCAGAGGTGCCGTATGTTCGGTACTAGGATCGGTCAATCGTGAAGACGTACGACTACATCAACCACGTTGTCATAACGCTTCCGCTTTCGGTCTACGAGGGTGCATGGACAACACTCTCCCTCTCATTGCTATGCATCACCATGATCTTGCGTGTGCGTAGGAAAATTTTGAAATTACTACGTTTCCCAACATTAGTCTTATAGGTGGTAGACAAAAGGGTTGCGACTGGTGAATGGTAGATCGTGTATTTATTCTTGGAAAAACAAGCACACTCAGTTGCCAAAGATATCCATCACAGGTTATTAATTTGTTTCAAAAGTTCAACTCAACAGTCTAAAAAAGTAGTGTAACAAAGTTTGACCAGGAAAACTTGGCATTAAGTGGCAACTATGATTGTCTTGATACTTCAGTGGACTAAAACTATGACTTGGCATTCATAGTGATTAATGAAATAGTTAAGCAACATTTGAGGGCAGGCAATACAGAAGTGCAGTAGCAATTAGGTGCAAACCGCTTAAGTTTCAGCTAACCAGAGCCAGCTATGGGTTCTCTGAAAAAAGCAACTACAAACAGTTCGAATTCACCTATGAATTCCCCTTTCTCAAGGGAAAGAAGTGGACAGAAAGAAGCATGGATATTCTGCACCGGCGAAGCCAATTTTAGAGAGCATATGAGAGTTAAGTATCCATGGGAATTTGTTGCAATGCTGAAATGCCAATAACTGAATACTGGTGAGATAAAAGTGGAAGCCACAACAGGATGGACTGTAATAATGTACACACCTGAAGAAATACAGGTTTCCATCTTGAGCACAAGAGAGAAGTACTGGACAATGTGCTACGAGAGAGAAGGTACGGTACTAGAGGGTTGTAACGAAAGATTTTCTCTTACAACTCTTGTTCTTATGAGTTCTAGATAAAGACCCTGTGTGAGAGTTCACACCAATAGTGTATATGTAACCCTGCACATTTCAAGCACCAATTCAAAACTATGAAATGTAAATTCCACATTAGTATTTAGAAAATTAAATTATTTGATACCTACACATCACCAGCAAAAATAAGCTGACCAATGTGGTCGATATCCAACGTTGTAACCGCATTGTCACAGGTGAGTTTGCTGGTTACTCTCCCAGTGCTAAAATTAGTTGCCTAGATTGGAAAGAAAATTGGATCACATGGCAGTTAAGCAATTAATGGAAATGTTTCAGATTACAAAGGTTGATGTGATTTAAAATTATTAAGGGACAACAGGTACATCATTTTCACTGATAAATACCAGAACATACCAACATCATTTTTCATTATTATTGCACAACAGAAAATTGATCAAAGGACCAGCCAACAAGCAACATATGCAAAAGAATACTATTGTATATAGATTGTGTGAAAGGAATGGGAAAAACTAACGATCATACTTTTATGCTAAGTTTAGACTTACGGGATGAAAGCAGATGCATAGCTAGGAAGAAACTCCATATACGACTCTGATACAAGTGCCTTTAGAGATCTCCCAGACTCTCACAGTTTTATCCATGGAGCATGAAGCTATGTACTGGTTATTAGATGAAAAATTGAAATTTGTATTAGGTAATGAAGTATTCTGAATCACATCATACATGTGAGATCACCTTCCTAAAAGATGCATAGAAGATATTTTCCAATAACATTCCAAAACAAAATATTCCTCAATAACAAATTGCTTATCCCACACACTATGTCATTTATTATCTATCATTGTCTCTATTATTGAATCACAATCACAACTTTCTTAATACAATAAAAATCACATTTTTTATCTGACCAATATACAACAAAAGCCTCATGTTTAACTACTTGCAAAATTACAACAAAAATCTAAATTTCTGATTCAAGTCATAAGTCTATGCAGCGGCGAGCAGAGGGAATCCGACAACGAAAAGAAATGGCACCTCCCTGCTTTCATTCTCATCTTATGATCCCCGTGTACAAAACTAAAAAATAAACAAAGCTGGACAAAACCAACAGATAAATAATTGTGATCAAACAAGGATCAATGAAAACATGTCTAGCACTCTCAAAGCCCTAAGATGCGTTATGTAGTAATAATCCCATATGATGGAAAACTAGGGAATTTATAGGATCGGTATATAATTTGAAAACATGGGATATTTACAAGATATAATATAGTTTGAAAACATGGGATATTTACAAGATATAGTAAATGAGATAAAGCAGCAGTAGTCGCCCCAACAATAAGGTTCTAAAAAAGGGTTTCCCACGGTTGATCAATGTGCACTCACTGAGAATAAAAATTGAGCAAAGGGAACCTTTTCTCCATGTTGTGCGAAGTATGCTCCTGATGCACGATAATCCAAAGCAAGACAATACTCCATTTTCTCATAAACTTCTTCAAAGAAGTGAGTTGAAACTGGGTGTGTTCTTACTTCAACACTAATCACAGGGCAATATCCAAAGTATCATGCAAATAGGCTTGAATCAACAGTTGCAGACATGAAGTTAAAGCAACAAGAAATGAATTGACAGATCTCATAATAATCGGTGCAACAAGAAAATGCAAATATGAAAAGAAAAGAAATAATATATAAGAGAATGGACACTACATGAGAATCACTTTCAGCTTTCTTCCTAGTTGATTAGAGCGTTTTCAACAAGACTCTTAAGAACAATCAGCAAAAAGTTGCTCTGAAAGGGGCAAATCAGGATTAACCATGTGCTTCATCTACCATATAGGGAGAAACAAGACATTTTGTAGCTCATAAAGAAAAAAACATACACGAGCAAGTACATACAAAAATAGTGCATTCATGTACTTCATCGACTACAACATGAGTAACATCACTTAAGTCTTTGTTTCCCTGAAATGTGTGAAGTGTGTAAGAAAGAATTCTCAACAACTTTTAAGAAATGGCAGAAAGGCAAAATAACAAAATATAAATAAAAAATAGTAGTATTATTTTTAAGTAGCTGAAATCGTAAAGCCTCAAATATAGGACCCACACAGGCCAAATGAAAACATAACTATATAAGTAGAACATGTTATCATGTTAGTTTGGCACATAGTTAGGCATATTACTAGTAAGTTTTAGATATTGTCATAGGCATGGTTAGGCATGTCCGCGAAATGGTTATATGTACTCGACAATGGAGTATTAACATATTGCGAATTGCATTATCTATTTCATACACGCAAGTAGCATGCAACAACTCAAATTTTGCAAACATTTTGCAAACAAATGACCGACCATCTTCTTTAACTAATTTGGAGAGGTAGTTCCTTCTCTTAGGACACTTGAGTCCACGTCAATTAACTCGAGTTCATAAACATGTTTACATACACTTGTAGACGGTGCCCTACAAATAACCAAGAAAAAAATACATGTTTAATATTGTAAGAAAAAGAAGCATATATTTTATAATTAGCAAGAACTTTTATGTGGTTAATTACAAGGTAACCTATAGATAATACAAAGTAATTTAAGTGAATCCATACATCAGTGATTTGATTGGAGCCACGTAAGAATACCTACTTGGTGACGACTAAGAAGAATCCATCTTTCTATAGCTTAATATGCTTTTTCAGTACATCAGCGGACACTGAATTATGTTCTGAATCAAACCCTGCAATACAAACAAGGGAAGAACAAAATAATCACTATGGTGCTCTTTATCAATTAATGATAAACATGTCATCAAGTAAGTTGTTTGCAAGGACAACAGAGATGAAGAATTCGCATTTACATGCTGCCTAATGTCGTTTTACCATATAAGTCCATCATGCCAATACGTAACCTTCGTGGGGTCTACTGCTATTCCTTCTCCGGATATTACATGTCCGAGGAATCCAACTTCCTTCAACCAAAACTCACACTGCTAAACTTGGCATATAGCTAATGTTCTCTGAGCTTCCCAAGTACTAAATGCAAATGCTTCTTATGCTCCTCTTCATTCTTTGAGTAGACCAAAATATCATCAATGAACACCAAGATGAACTTATCCAGAAACTCCATAAACACCTTGTTCATCATGTTCATGAAATAGGCAGGTGCGTTAGTCAGACCAAATGACATAACGGTATACTCATATAGCCCGTACCTGGTGGTAAAAGCCATCTTAGGTATATCCTGCTCTCGAATCTTCAGCTAGTGGTATCCTGATTGCATATCGATCTTGGAAAATACCTTTGCTCCTTGCAACTGGTCAAACAGATCATTGATCATCGGCAGTGGGTACTTGTTCTTGATTGTCACTTCATTCAATCGTCGATAATCAACAACCATCCTTAATGATCCATCCTTCTTATCCACTAGAAGCACTGGTGATCCCCAAGGTGAAGAACTTGGGCGAATATAGCCTTTATCCAGTAACTCCTTAATCTGCTTCTTAATTTCCTCCAAATCTTTTGCGGGCATCCGGTACGGTCTCTTAGATATCGGCCCTGTGCCTGGCAAAAGCTCAATCAAAAACTCAATGTCTCTATCCGGTGGCATGCCTGGCAACTCCTCTGGAAATACGTCAGGAAAGTCCTTCACCACTGGTACTTCCTCCTGTACAACTTCTGATAAGGAATTTACTTGAGTCCTCTTCGGCACATGCCGGGATACATACTTGATCCTTCTTCCTTCTGGCATGCTAAGCAAAATCGACTTACTGGCGCATTCAATGTTCCCTCCATACTTCGATAACCAATCCATGCCTAATATCACATCCAGTCCTTGCGATTCCAGTACTATTAGGTTTGAGGGAAACACGTAATTACCAATCCTTAATGGTAACCGATCACACCATAGACTAGCCACATACTCTGCTCCTGGCGAGGTTACTAACATGGGTGACCTAAGGGCTTGGGTTGGCAGTTTATACTTATCTACAAATCCCGTTGATATGTATGAATGCGATGCACCAGTATCAGAAAGAACGATCGCATTAAATGACTTAACAAAAAACTTACCTATTACTGCATCTGGCTGGGCTTCAACCTCCTCCACGCTAACGTGGTTCACCTGTCCCTTGTTGAAAGGGTTGGGCTTCTTCCCAGAGCTTCCATTGCCATTTCCATTCTTCGCCTCAGGACATTCCGTGGCATAATGTCCAGTCTTCTGGCATTTGTAACAGGTAATGTGGCTCAGATCCCTCTTGGCTGGGGTTGATGGGTTGGTACGGTTCTGTCCGTTGCTTCCTCCATTCCCATTTCCATTCTTGGGGCCACTATGGTTGTGCGAACTCCCTCCTCCATGAGTATGCTGAAAATGTCCTCCCGAGTTCGGGGTAAAACGAGGCTTCTGCTGAGCTCCAAAATTGTACTTCCCTTGTCCATACCTGCTCTTGCGGTTGTCAATCTGCTGCTGCTTCCCTTCAATCATGAGAGCTCGGTCTACCAACTCCTGGTAGATGTTGAAAGTTGCTACCATCAACTGCATGCTCAGCTCATCATTCAGTCCTTCCAGAAACTTCTCCTGCTTAGCTGCATCCGTAGCAACGTCATCTGGGGCATAACGTGCTAGCTTACTAAAGTCATCCACATATTGGCCAACTGTACGTCCTCCTTGGCGCAAGTTGCGAAACTCACTCTTCTTCATGGCCATAGCTCCTGCTGAAACATGGGCAGTATGGAAAGCCTGCCGAAACTGATTCCATGTGACAGTGTGATAACCCACAAGTGTAGGGGATCGCAACAGCTTTCAAGGGTAAAATATTCAACCCAAATTTATTGATTCGACAAAAGGGGAGCCAAAGAATATTTTTGAGTATTAGCAGTTGAGTTGTCAATTCAACCACACCTGGATAACTTAGTATCTGCAGCAAAGTATTTGGTAGCAAAGTAGTATGATAATAAAGATAACGATAGCAAAAGTAATATTTTTGGGTTTTGTAATGATTGTAACAATAGCAACAGAAAAGTAAATAAGCGAAACACAAGATGTCAAAAGCTCGTAGATCAGTGATGGATAATTATGTCGGATGCGATTCCTCATGTAATAGCTATAACATAGGGTGACACAGAACTAGCTCCAATTCATCAATGTAATGTAGGCATGTATTCTGTAAATAGTCATACGTGCTTATGGAAAAGAACTTGCATGACATCTTTTGTCCTACCCTCCCGTGGCAGCGGGGTCCTAACGAAAACTAAGGGATATTAAGGCCTCCTTTTAATAGAGAACCGGAACAAATCATTAGCACATAGTGAATACATGAACTCCTCAAACTACGGTCATCACCGAGAAGTATCCCGATTATTGTCACTTCGGGGTTGTCGGATCATAACACATAATAGGTGACTATAGACTTGCAAGATAGGATTAAGAACACACATATATTCATGAAAACATAATAGGTTCAGATCTGAAATCATGGCACTCGGGCCCTAGTGACAAGCATTAAGCATAGCAAAGTCATAGCAACATCAATGTCAGAACATAGTGGATACTAGGGATCAAGCCCTAACAAAACTAACTTGATTACATGGTAAATCTCATCCAACCCATCACCATCCAGCAAACCTACGATGGAATTACTCACGCACGGCGGTGAGCATCATGAAATTGGTGATGGAGGATGGTTAATGATGACGACAGTGACAAATCCCCCTCTACGGAGCCCCGAACGGACTCCAAATCAGCCCTCCCGAGAGAGATTAGGGCTTGGCGATGGCTCCGTATCGTAAAACACGATGAAACTTTTTCTCTAATTTTTTTCTCCGCGAGACGAAATATATGGAGTTGGAGTTGAGGTCGGCGGAGCCTCAGGGGGCCCACGAGACAGGAGGGCACGCCTAGGGGGGGTGGGCGCGCCCCCACCCTCGTGGACAGGGTGTGCCCCCCTGGTCTTGATTCTTTCGCGAGTATTTTTTATATTTTCCAAAAAGTGCCTCCGTGGATTTTCAGGACATTCCGAGAACTTTTGTTTTCTACACATAAAACAACATCATGGCAGTTCTGCTGAAAACAGCGTCAGTCAGGGTTAGTTTCATTCAAATCATGCAAGTTAGAGTCCAAAACAAGGGCAAAAGTGTTTGGAAAAGTAGATACGTTGGAGAAGTATCAACTCCCCCAAGCTTAAACCTTTGCTTGTCCTCAAGCAATTCAGTTGATAAACTGAAAGTGATAAAGAAAAACTTTTACAAACTCTGTTTGCTCTTGTTGTTGTAAACATGCAAAGCCATCATTCAGGTTTCAGCAAATATTATGAACCAACCATACTCACAATAACACTTAGGTCTCACAATTACTCATATCAATAGCATAATCAGCTAGCGATCCATAATAATAAAACTCGGATGACAACACTTTCTCAAAACAATAATAAGATGATATAACAAAATGGTATCTCGCTAGCCCTTTCTGAGACCGCAAAACATAAATGCAGAGCACCTTTAAAGATCAAGGACTGACTAAACATTGTAATTCATGATAAAAGAGATCCAGTCAAGTCATACCCAATATAAACCAATAGTAATGAATGCAAATGACAGTGTGCTCTCCGGCGGGTGCTTTTTAATAAGAAGGGTGATGACTCAACATAAAAGTAAATAGATAGGCCCTTCACAGAGGGAAGCAGGGATTTGTAGAGGTGCCAGAGCTTGATTTTAAAATAGAGATTGAATAACATTTTGAGCGGCATACTTTCACTGTCAACACAACAACTATGAGATGGCTGTATCTTCCATACTACATGCATTATAGGCAATTCCCAAATAGAATGGTAAATGTTTATACTCCCCCAACCACCAACAAGCATCAATCCATGGCTTGCTCGAAACAACGAGTGCCTCCAACTAACAACAGCCCTGGGGGAGTTTTGTTTAATTATTTTGATTTGCTTTGATCTTTTTGGATCATGGGGCTGGGCATCCCGGTTACCGGCCCTTTCTCGTGAATGAGGAGCAGAGTCCACTCCTCTTGAGAATAACCCACCTAGCATGGAAGATATAGGCAGCCCTAGTTGAAACATGAGCTACTCGAGCATACAAAACAGAATTTCATTTGAAGGTTTGGAGGTTGGCACATCGAAATTTACTTGAAACAACATGTAAATACCACATATAGGAAGGCATGGTGGACTCATATGGAACAACTTTGGGGTTTAAGGAGTTTGGATGCACAAGCTGTATTCCTGCTTAGTACAGGTGAAGGCTAGCAAAAGACTGGGAAGCGACCAACTGAGAGAGCAACAACAGTCATAAACATGCATTAAAATTAATTCACACCGAGTACAAGCATGAGTAGGATATAATCCACCATGAACATAAATATCATGAAGGCTACGTTGATTTGTTTCAACTACATGCGTGAACATGTGCCAAGTCGAGTCACTCAATTCATTCAAAGGAGGATACAGTCCCATCATACCACATCATAATCATTTTAATAGCATGTTGGCACGCAAGGTAAACCATTATAACTCATAGCTAATCAAGCATGACACAAGCAACTATAATCTCTAAATGTCATTGCAAATATGTTTACTTCATAATAAGCTGAATCAGGAACGATGAACTCATCATATTTACAAAAAAAGAGAGGTCGAGTTCATACCAGCTTTTCTCATCTCAATCAGTCCATCATATATCATCATTATTGCCTTTCACTTGCACGACCGAACGATGTGTATAATATTAATAGTGCACATGCATTGGACTAAGCTGGAATCTGCAAGCATTCAACTCAAGAGAGAAGACAAAGTAATATGGGCTCTAAGTTAAATAAACAATCATGCATATGAGAGCCACTAAACATTTTCAATATGGTCTTATCGACCCCCAAAGGAAAGAAAATAAAATAAAACTATTTACACGGGAAAGCTCCCAACAAGTAAAAGGAGAACGAGAAATCTTTTTGGGTTTTCATTTTAATTTCTACTACAAGCATTGAAATTAAACTAACTAATTTTTTTGGTTTTTTCTTAAGGTTTATCAAACACACAAGAAGAAAGCGGGAAAAAGGAAATGAAACTAGCATGGATAATACAATGAAAGAGTATGAGCACCGACGACTAGTGTGTGAACATGAATGTAAAGTCGGTGAGAAATACGTACTCCCCCAAGCTTAGGCTTTTGGCCTAAGTTAGTCTATTGCCAAGGACCGCTGCTACTCTCCCCGGTGTACTGGGAGGTGTAATCAGGATACCACTGGCTGGCCATCTCCGGGTCCCACTGGTAGGATGATGCACGATAAGGGTCCAGTTCAGGTTCCGGCGCAGGTTCAGGTTTTGGAGTGGATGCTTGGCCTCGATGAGCGTACACCGCTTCCGGTGTAACAAGAAAATTATCTGCAATCAAATCAAACAATAGAGGCGCAGACAAAATAATAGTCTCATTGTGTTTCTTATTAAATTTAAGGTTATACTAGAGCATCTTCTCTTTGTTGTCAACAATAAACGCGTGTGCTACCATGCTCTTGTAATCTAAAATGCAAGGAGGCAATTTTGTCTCCTCTTTCTAATGGTGCCTAATAGGTATCTCAAAATGTCTAGCAAGACGTGAAGCATAGATACCTCCAAATATGGGGCCTTTTGTACGATTCAGGCTTAGCCGTTTAGCAATGACGGCACCCATACTAAAACTATTATCTCCAAACAAGGCATGTTGAAGAATCATAATATCAGGAACACTAAAGTTTCCACTATTTCCACGACCAATCAAGCATCTACTAGCAAATATGGCAAAATAGCGTAAAACAGGAAAGTGTATGCTAGAGATTTTCGCGTCGGAACCCTTCTTTGGATCCTCTATAGTGATAGTGTTAACAAAGCCATCCACATCTTTATGATGGGGTTCCTCTAATCCTCCCTCAAAGAGTATCCTACATACCGCGCAAAAATTATGTAAAGACATTTACCTGAATTCATGATATAAATGAAATGATACTGAAGGCGGTGACTCCTTAGGATAATAATAAATTTTTTGCACAAAAGTATTGGTAAGTAAGAGATACTGATCGATTCGGTCGTGGAGGAAATCGGTGAGGTCTGCATTCTCGATCAAAGAATAAAAATCTTCATGAATTCCAGCTTCTTTCAAGAAATTATCGCATGGCCGTTCAGACGGCCGTACTTCCGCTACACGAGGAAGATTATACTTGGCTTTTTCCTTCTCTTAAGCTTGTTTTTCCTGAGAGCCTTGGCTAGAAGAGCCCCTCAAAAGTCTCCTTAACATTTTCTGAAAATTTCTGAAATTTTAGTAACTTCAAAATAAAAGTGAATGAAACTAAACAAGATTGATAGCAACTACTCCTACAAGTGCCTAGAGCCTATATCATGTATTAGAATTGCTTGGGACCTCATAAATTCAACATGCAAGCTCAAGAACATGGTCACCTATGAAGGAAATTTTTGCAATGAATAAAGCACTAGAACAAAAACTAATTGGACCAATGGAGGAGTCACATACCAAGCAACAATCTCCCAAAGCAGTTTCGTGAGTGGAGCTTTGAGCAAGGAGATCGAAAATCGCAGCAAAATGAGCTAGAACTCGTGCTTGAGCTGGATGGGGATTTTTTTGGGAAGAAGATGGAGTGTGTGGGTGCTGGCATAAGTGGAGGGGCCCACCAGGGGCCCATGAGACAGGGAGGCGCGCCCAGGGTAGGTGGGCGCACCCTTCACTCTCGTGGCTTGGTGCTTGCCCGTCCTACAGTAATTTCAGTGCCTAAAATCCTCAAATATTCCATAAAAATCATACTAAATTTGCAGGGCATTTGGAGCACTTTTATTTTCGGGATATTTTTTATTGCACGGATAATTCAGAAACAGACAGATAATACTATTTTTGCTTTATTAAATCTAAATAACAGAAAGTAAAAAGAGGGTACAGAAGGTTGTGCCTTCTAGTTTCATCCATCTCATGATCATCAAAATGAATCCACTAACAAGGTTGATCAAGTCTTGTTAACAAACTCATTCTGAATAACACAGAACCGGAGAAATTTCGAATAACACTAAGTTACCTCAACGGGGATATGAAAATCCCCAACAATAAGAATATCATACTTTTTCTTGACAGTAGGGAGAGGAAATTCAAAACCTCCAATAATGATAGTTGGAATTTTTCCAATAGAATTGATGCTATGAACTTGAGATTGTTTCCTCGGAAAGTGTACCATATGCTCATTACCATTAACATGAAAAGTGACATTGCCTTTGTTGCAATCAATAACAACCCCTGCAGTATTCAAAAAGGGTCTACCAAGGATAATCGACATACTATCGTCCTCGGGAATATCAAGAATAACAAAGTCCGTTAAGATAGTGACATTTGCAACCACAATAGGCACATCCTCACAAATACTGACAGGTATAGCAGTTGATTTATCAGCCATTTGCAAAGATATTTCAGTAGGTGTCAACTTATTCAATTCAAGTCTACGATATAAAGAGAGAGGCATAACATTACCACCGGCTCCAAGATCACATAAAGCAGTTCTAACATAATTTCTTTTAATGGAGCATGGTATAGTTGGTACTCCCGGATCTCCAAGTTTCTTTGGTATTCCACCCTTAAAAGTGTAATTAGCAAGCATGGTGGAAATTTCAGCTTCCGGTATCTTTCTTTTATTTGTAATGATATCCTTCATATACTTCACATAAGGATTTACTTTAAGCATATCAGTAAAGCGCATACGTAAGAAGATAGGTCTAATCATTTTAGCAAAGCGCTCAAAATCCTCATCATCCTTTGTCTTAGATGGTTTAGGAGGAAAGGGTATGGGTTTCTGAACCCATGGTTCTCTTTCTCTACCGTGCTTCCTAGCGACAAAATCTCTCTTATCATAACGTTTATTCTTTGATTGTGGGTTATCAAGATAAACAGCAGGTTCAATCTCTACTTCATCATTTTTGCTAGGTTGAGCATCAACATGAACATTATCATTAACATTATCACTAGGTTCATGTTCATCACCTGATTGTGTTTCAGCATCAGAAATAGAAATATTATTGGGATTCTTAGGTGTGTCTACAACATGTTCACTAGAAGCATGCAAAGTCCTATCATTTTTCTTTTTCTTCTTTTTAGAAGAACTAGGTGCCTCTAAATTATTTCTCTGAGAATCTTGCTCGATTCTCTTAGGGTGGCCTTCAGGATACAAAGGTTCCTGAGTCATTCTACCAGTTCTAGTAGCCACTCTAACAGCAAAGTCATGTTTATTATTTAATTCATCAATCAAATCATTTTGAGCTTTAAGTACTTGCTAAGCTTGAGTAGCAACCATAGAAGATTATTTTTGCTAACGAGTTTGAGTTCACCTTTAACTCTAGCCATATTATCGCTTATGCATCTTATCTCGAAAGCATTATTCTTTAACTCTCTACCAACATAAGCATTAAAACTTTCTTGTCTAGCCATAAAGTCATCAAATTCATCTAAGCATGGGCTATGAAATTTAGTAGAGGGGATTTCAACTTTATCATATCTATAGAGAGAATTTACCTTTACTACCTGTGTCGGGTTATCAAGACAATGTGGTTCTTCAACAGGCGGTATATTAAGACCATGTATTTCTTCAATAGGTGGTAAATTGTTAACATCTTCAGCTTTAATACCTTTTTCTTTCATTGATTTCTTTGCCTCTTGCATATCTTCAGGACTAAGAAATAAAACACATCTCTTCTTCGGAGTGGGTTTAGGAATAGGCTCAGGAGTTGGCTTAATTGGTTCAGGAATTGCCTCAGGAATTGGTTCGGGAAGAGTCCAATTATTTTCATTAGTCAACATATTATTCAATAGCAATTCAGCTTCGTCGACTATTCTTTCCCTGAAAACACAACCAGCACAACTATCCAAGTAGTCCTTGGAAGCATCGGTTAGTCCATTATAAAAGATATCAAGTATTTCATTTTTCTTAATAGGATGATCAGGCAAAGCATTAAGTAACCGGAGAAGCCTCCCCCAAGCTTGTGGGAGACTCTCTTCTTTGATTTGCACAAAATTATATATTTCTCGCAAGGCAGCTTGTTTCTTATGAGCAGGGAAATATTTAGCAGAGAAGTAATAAATCATATCCTGGGGACTACGCACACAACCAGGAGCAAGAGAATTATACCAAGTCTTAGCATCACCCTTTAATGAGAACGGAAATATCTTAAGGATATAATAACAGCGAGATTTATCATCATGAGTAAACATGGTAGCTATATCATTCAACTTGGTAAGATGTGCCACAACAGTTTCAGATTCAAGGCCATAAAAAGGATCAGATTCAACTAAAGTAATAATTTCAGGATCAACAGAGAATTCATAATCCTTATCAGTAACACAAATAGGTGAAGTAGCAAAAGCAGGGTCAGGTTTCATTCTAGCATTAAGAGACTGTTGCTTCCATTTAGCTAATAATTTCTTAAGATCATATCTATCTTTACAGGCAAAGATAGCTCCAGCAGCTTCCTCTTCCATAACATAACCCTCAGGAACAACGGGCAATTCATAACCATTGGGAGAACCTTCATCATCACTATCATCAATAATAGCATATTTGATAATTTCATTCTCTCTAGCCCTAGCAAGTTGTTCATCAAGAAATTCACCTAATGGCAAACTAGTATCACACACAGAAGTAGTTTCATTATAAGTATCGTGCATAGCAGAAGTGGCATCATCAATAACATGCGACATATCAGAGTTCATAGCAGTAGCAGGTTTAGGTGTCGCAAGTTTACTAATAACAGAAGGAGAATCTAGTGCAGAGCTAGATGGCAGTTCCTTACCTCCCCTCGTAGTTGAGGGCAAAATCTTGGTTTTGCCGTCTTTCAAGTTCTTCATAGTGATCAACAGATATAAATCCCAAGTGACTCAGAGAATAGAGCTATGCTCCCCGGCAACGGCGCCAGAAATTAGTCTTGATAACCCAGAAGTGTAGGCGATCGCAACAACATTCGAGGGTAAAATATTCAACCCAAATTTATTGATTCGACACAAGGGGAGCCAAAGAATATTCTTGAGTATTAGCAGTTGAGTTGTCAATTCAACCACACCTGGATAACTTAGTATCTGCAGCAAAGTATTTAGTAGCAAAGTAGTATGATAATAAAGGTAACAATAGCAAAAGTAATATTTTTGGGTTTTGTAATGATTGTAACAATAGCAACGGAAAAGTAAATAAGCGAAACACAAGATGTGAAAAGCTCGTAGGCATTGGACCAGTGATGGATAATTATGTCGGATGCGATTCCTCATGTAATAGCTATAACATAGGGTGACACAGAACTAGCTCCAATTCATCAATGTAATGTAGGCATGTATTCCGTAAATAGTCATATGTGCTTATGGAAAAGAACTTGCATGACATCTTTTGTCCTACCCTCCTGTGGCAGCGGGGTCCTAACGGAAATTAAGGGATATTAAGGCCTCCTTTTAATAGAGAACCGGAACAAAGCATTAGCACATAGTGAATACATGAACTCCTCAAACTACGGTCATCACCGAGAAGTATCCCGATTATTGTCACTTCGGGGTTGTCGGATCATAACACATAATAGGTGACTATAGACTTGCAAGATAGGATCAAGAACACACATATATTCATGAAAACATAATAGGTTCAGATCTGAAATCATGGCACTCGGGCCCTAGTGACAAGCATTAAGCATAGCAAAGTCATAGCAACATCAATCTCAGAACATAGTTGTGACACCCCAAAATTTTAATCTTGTTTTATTAATTAAAATTTTGCCTAGAAACTAAAACTTTTATTTTCTGCATTTCCTTCTAATTTTAGAACCACTCTTTTCTTTATTATTAAGGAGTTCTTACCCCAAGTGAAAACTTTTCAATCATTGTTGGACTTTTTTTTCCTCTCAAGTAAAACAATTCTTTTATCAGTGGGATTATTTGCATAATTATTTTTCCCTGATGCCTTATTTCTTTAAAAAAGATTTTTTTAAGCTTCAGGGCCTCTTTTGCACTACAACCATTTGATAAATTTAACTAAAATGCCAACCAAAATTTGGAGATGTCATGTGATGTTTCTAAATCACTTTTATGCAAAAATATATTCCTTTCACTGAATATTTTGAGCTCTACTCCTAATTTTCAAATCTGGTCCAGTGGACAGTTTTGCACTACAGCCTAATTACATATTTCTTTAAAGCCTCCACCAAAAATATGGGATGTCAGTGGTAGCATGCCATCCAACTTTATGCAAAAAACCTAGTGTTGTTCTTTGAAAAAATTGAGTGAATCAACCTCTTTTTCATTCTGGTCCAGCCTTGTGATTTCTACTGCAACCCTATTTATTTTTGCTCTAGTGCCCTTGTGCTTTCTCCTGCTTCTAGTCAACCCTGCAAAACCCCTAAGTCCAGGAGCATGCACCCTTTGGGACATTTTTGGTTCATGTAATGATGCCATTTACCACCTGTCCAGAATTGAAGTTTTGCAAAACTTGCACTAACAAGTTTCTTCTTTTGGCAAACTAACCTCACCACCCTCTCTTGCATCTAAAGAGACCCCACTCTGGGAGATTTGACCACCCCAAGTGTTTCCTAGATGCCTCTGGCATTTTGTCAAACACCATGTATGCATAGACAGATTTGGCATGGTTGAAGGTTTTGTGTTATGAACTTTCCCCTTGTCCCAAACCAAGTTGTCTAGTAGCCTTCAATATGTCTCTAACCTAGGCCTGTGGATTTGCATTAGCTCTCTAGTAACTTTGGTCGCCCTGGCATTTCGTTGAACAAGTGCCATGCACGCCCGGAGCGCGAGCAGAGCGCGCGTTTTGCACGTGCTCGCGTCCGAGCCAGCACCCCCCCTGGATAAGTTTCCCCGAGCTCATCCAAATCCTCTCCCTCTCACCACGTCATGCTAGAAGCCCAGACCGCCTCCTCGCCCCCTGCAGCATCGCCAGCAAGCCGCTTGGTGGCACGCCCGCGGCCGCATCCGCCACCGCCATGGGCAGCACCGCCCAAACCACCACAGTGCGCCAGCTCGCCTCCTTCGACAGTGGAGTGGTCGTCATTAGCCCATGGAGCTAGCCAGCCACCGCCACGTCGCCTCGCAGCACAGTAGGGCGGTCCGCCGACGAGCTCATCCACGGCCGCCGCGAACCGACTTGGAATTGCTATAAAAGGGAGCCCCCAAGCCTCCCCGATCACGCAAGCAGCCTCATACCGTCCCCCTAGTGCCCCGTTGCCATCAATTGAAGAGGAGAAGGCCGTCTTCAACCTCTCCGGCCAGCTCGGCCGTCGCCTCGTTCCGGTTCACCTCGGCGCTATCAGAGCCTTCCCCACCCTTCCATCACCACCACTCTACTCCACATCGTCTTGCGGAGCCGCCCAGACCACAAACGACGACGGAACATCACCCTATCCCGAACCCCCAAATCCTCCGAAGCTTTCCTCCGCCGCAGAGCTCGCCGCCGGCGATTTCCTCCACCTCCAACGACCCTACGACCACCGGAAGGACCGCCGCTGATCCGCGGATCCATCCCCGTCCTCAGCTCCCCGCGAGGAACCGCCGTTCGCCGGCGACGGTCGCAGGAGTCCCGCCTCTGCTCGGGCAGAAGAAGAATAGGGAGGGGAGACCAATCAAACATGACTAGTGCCCCCCTGGACCCACTGTCAGCGACTCCCCGCGTCGTCCACGCTGGAGTAAGTGGAAGCGTAAATCCAAAATACGCCTTCGAGGTGGTCAGTAATCGAAACGTTTTTCTTTTTCTGATTTTTTTAAAACCAGATTTTGACCACAACTTTGACTGTCTATAACTTTTTAATTGTAACTCCAAATGAGTTGATTCTTTTTCCTACCTTCCTCAAATTTAATCTAGTTTATTTTAAGATTTATTTCAAAATTGTTCAGACAACTTTTTGGTACTGTTTTTGAAACTATATATTGATCCAAAAATATTTTAAATAGGATTTTTGGAGAGAGGAGAAAACTTTCAAAAAGTTTTGGAGTGCACCCTGCCTTTCCACACCTTGAAGGCAAGCATTCTGAACCCTGGCATAATATTTTGCATGCATTGTTTGACACGATTATGACACCACCTCAATACGTGGAACTCGTTATTTTATGTGGTGATGTGATCGTTTGCATAAATGCTTATTTGAAATTTCCTTGCTGTTGGAAATGGACATGCTTGTGATAATGATCATCCTTGTATGCCTTTTGTGCCTACCGGAAGGAAAACGGGAAAGTCTCTGTCTTGGGTAGACCCGAGCTTGTCCCTAGTTCCTCGTTGAGACGAGTGTGTCCGGCATGGCATGAGGGGTATGATGAGTGGTGAATCTGTCTATTGGATGAAATATATTCGTTATGCTAATCATGCAGGGAATACTTAAACCTCCTGAGTCGACCATAGATCGAGTCTTGTTCCAGTAACCCCGTACTACCACTCGTCTTTACAACAAGTAGGGTACGGTTCAGTAAGTCGTTAACCCCTTTCTAGCACACACCGTACAGAGAGGCCATGGTGGAAGGTACCGGTTGTAGCTGGTAGGAAGGCCACCTGGTCTGGGGGCATGGGTGTTTCCGATTGAGACCGAGAGGGGAGGCCACCCCTTAGAGCGCGCGATATAAATTTGATCCCATGCTACGCGAGGTTGTAGCCTCCCCACTTAGAGTTTTGCTTGACAGGTGTCGTGGGTGATTCCAGACATCTGTGAGTTAAGCTCGTGTGTGCAGGTTAGGTGTGTTTTCAACTAAAAGGCCGTAGACGGAATTAGTCCCGATGGACTAAAGGAATCCGTTACTCGTGGGTAAAGAGTACACCCTCTGCAGAGATAAAACCTATTCGAATAACCGTGTCCATGGTTAAGGATTACAGTCTGGGATGGGTCAAGTGTCGGTCTTAGTGTCGGTCTTCGGAGGAGAAAACTGCTAAACCAGGACATGGATCGTGACTTGTGACTTATGATGATTATGATTATTATTATTATGAACTAACCCCTTTATATTATTTGAAGTACTGAGTATCCCTGGGACGGTTTTTACCTCCTGGATATTCACTATGATTGTTTACTTTATAAGCCCTTTATGTGGTGTCGCTGAGACGCCCGACTGTGGCATGCTTGTTGTTTACTTACTTTATAAGCCCTTTATGTGGTGTCGCTGAGATGCCCGACTGTGGCATGCTTCTTATTTACTTATTTTATAAGCCCTTTATGTGGTGTCGCTCAGACGCCCGACTGAGGCATTTCTCTTTGCTTATTTACCTTTCGAGGCATCGCTTCAGACACCCGATCGGTGCATTTTATTATTACTATGTTATTGCATATTCATAAATAACCTGCTTGCATGCATCAGAGTTTTTTTAATTATCTTTTGTGACTGACGTCATGAACATAAAATATTTCAGAACATCGTTGTTATATTATACCCGTGTTCATAATGTTTGCGAGTACATTCAAAGTACTCACTGGCTTGTCCCTGGCTATTATCTTGGCCAGATTTCTTGCTTGGGGAAGAGCGTTGCAATGACAGCCCCGAAACCTACGCAATGGTGATAGCAGCCCCGCGAAGATAGGAGTTAACCTGGTCAGCTGTTCCTGTGGGAAATGGAGTCCCATAGACGCTGATGATCCACAAACCGCTTCCGCCATCAACCACTAGCAACCTTATGTTGTACTCATAGGCCAGAATGGTCTTGTACTACATATTATGTATTTCTGCTTGGAGTTTCTGTAACAAGTTGGTGCCTCATCAGCTAACAATAATCCTGGGGCTGGTGAGCACAAAGGCCATTTTCTGGGAAATTAATACCCGGAAAAACCGGTCGCCACAAACTTGGTATCAGAGCCAGGCTGACCATTGGCTAATCCTATCTTAGCCAGGTCGAAAAACCTAGGTAGGCCAAACCACCAGACCTTAACCAAAACCCAGCCAAGCTTCTCATGCAAGATAGCCACACAGTGACCCCGACACTTTTGGCAGTCGGTGCCCAACCTATCAACCTAGCCTGTCGATCACGCGCCAGTGACCGATGCCTATGATGCCTCATTCGCAAACGTGCGAAGGAAGACTTAGTCCCCTTTTTCTATAAAAAGGGCACGCTCGCCTCAACCCAGCACAACACATCCTCTACCCCAAACCGAGCCATAATGCCTGGCCCCGTCGTGCACAATGGGACCACATCAACCAACCTTGGAGGTTTTGTGACCATACTCGCAAACCTCACCCGTCGTGCCTATGCGTTAGAAGAGCCCCCAGAATATGTTGTGTACCAAGGATCCATGAGCGGTGAGAGCCGTCAATTCTAGGCCACTGTGCACATCCACGGTAGGGGTCTATCTCCAGAACGCCCCTATAGGTTCACCGGAAGGACAACTTCCTTCGAGCCACAAGCCATCCAGCTAGCTGCTCGAGAGGCTATAGTTGAACTCCGGCAGTTGTCGCCCAGAGTTAACTGTTGCTCGTTCTACTACTACCCCAGACGTGAAGGGTATGGTAGACCACCCCAAGTTGCCAACGGAGATCACGAGATGGATCCTGCATTGTTGCACCTAGTGCGCTATGTAGGTGCACTAGAGGCACTATTCGATCAAATCACCATTGATCTGATCGCAGCTCGTGGAGAGCTGGTTCATCGAGCCCCGGCAAGAGGAGAATATGAGCCCGACACCGACAGCCCAGTCGTGTTGTTCGGACAACCAATCGAGACCTTGAGATCAGCCCCAGCCATCAACCAAGGCACTTTGATAACCCCAGAAGTGCTTCATCGCCTTTTGGGAGCACACTCCAACGGGATTGTGGCCAACAATGCCCGCGATGGTCATCATCGCCACCCTGACCCTGCAGTCCCTCAACCATCTAGCTAATCCCGACGGTGAGACCCGTGGAGAAGCCTCGACATCCACAAGGCAAGCCCGCTTGGATATTAACGAGGTAGACTGAATCACTCGAATAATACCGAGTCTCAGTGTATCCTCACATTGTAATCGTGTGACCTTGTAAATTAAGCAGCATGTTGTTGTGCCTCTGTTTTAAATAGTAACCTTGCATAATTATGTCAGCACGCAGTTGCATATTTTTTTTCCGGGCACAGCTACCAAAACCCACCCCGACAACCCCACAGTGATACGTCACTTTGGTGAAATATGTATCTGTGGCTTTGACCCCGACCCTTGGAGCTGAGCTGGCAAATTAATTACCTTTCACCACGGTAAAATGACTCAGCTCCAGTGCTATATAAGAAGGCCACCTCGTGACCTTACCAAGCACCCCTCACCTCATGCACCACCCTCACAACCATTTCCTACCATGCCAAGCCCTAGTATTTATCTGAGAACCCCAGATGCAACCCCGGGTAGTTTTGTCAAAATATTGTGGGACTTTATCTGCAGTACCATGGGTTCTACCCAGCCACCCCAGTACGAGCTATTCAAATCGAGGATCACCCCTTCCACCTCGAAATATTGGGCAGCGGTACACATCCCTCCCGTAGACTCCAACCAAGACCCAACGGAAGTCTCCTTCGTGGGGAAATCTATGCCGACCCCACATATGGCCATAGAAGCAGCTGCACATGAAGCACTTGCCTGCCTTTGATTCGCGGTACCCTATGCCAGTGAAAGAGGATATTATTACTTTCCGAGCCGTGCAGCACCCGGAGAAGTAACATCTTTTCTCGGTGGACGGATTGAGAGAGACCCAGTACTGGCCAACCTGGTCCAGTACGTCATCGCTCAAGAACGTTTGACCCAACAAGTAATGGGATATCTCCAGAGTCTCGCGGATTTAAATCCTCAGATCGCCATCGGCAGACCACTGAGGCCCGACCAGGAGAGACACATTCATCGGCTGATCAATCCGCTTTCCCCGATAGAAGAGGAGTGCATCCCAGTATCAGAGACATTTTCTCGGGACCCCGTCCAATTACCGTTTGCATTAGACGTCGCTGCTGTGTTTATTCTTGCAACATTTACTTATAAGTTGTAACTTATGCGTGGTACCCCGAGTTTGCATGATGAGTAAATTATTTAGTTTCTATTAATATGAGTAGTTCTGTTGCGGTTTGACTCTAATAAATTACTATTGTTCTCTCGCAAAAAATCCTGGAGTGATATTTCTTTTCCCTGAATTGCTACATCGTGTATCTTCTCACGACGTGGATTATTTCACACTGCACCTCGGCAGTGGACTCACAACCGCTTGAACACATACCCTGCTTGCAAAAACACGTAACCGTGGAGTATTTGTTTTTCAAAACAGCTCTTAGCAAATCTCGAGGACGATAGTTTTTCTTAAGGGGGGTAGTGTTGTGACACCCCAAAATTTTAATCTTGTTTTATTAATTAAAATTTTGCCTAGAAACTAAAACTTTTATTTTCTGCATTTCCTTCTAATTTCAGAACCACTCTTTTCTTTATTATGAAGGAGTTCTTACCCCAAGTGAAAACTTTTCAATCATTGTTGGACTTTTTTTCCCTCTCAAGTAAAACAATTCTTTTATTAGTGGGATTATTTGCATAATTATTTTTCCCTGATGCCTTATTTCTTTAAAAATGATTTTTAAGCTTCAGGGCCTCTTTTGCACTACAACCATTTGATAAATTTAACTAAAATTCCAACCAAAATTTGGAGATGTCATGTGATGTTTCTAAATCACTTTTATGCAAAAATATATTCCTTTCACTGAATATTTTGAGCTCTACTCCTAATTTTGAAATCTGGTCCAGTGGACAGTTTTGCACTACAGCCTAATTACATATTTCTTTAAAGCCTCCACCAAAATTATGGGATGTCAGTGGTAGCATGCCATCCAACTTTATGGAAAAACCTAGTGTTGTTCTTTGGAAAAATTGAGTGAATCAACCTCTTTTTCATTCTGGTCCAGCCTTGTGATTTCTACTGCAACCCTATTTATTTTTGCTCTAGTGCCCTTGTGCTTTCTCCTGCTTCTAGTCAACCCTGCAAAACCCCTAAGTCTAGGAGCATGCACCCTTTGGGACATTTTTGGTTCATGTAATGATGCCATTTACCACCTGTCCAGAATTGAAGTTTTGCAAAACTTGCACTAACAAGTTTCTTCTTTTGGCAAACTAACCTCACCACCCTCTCTTGCATCTAAAGAGACCCCACTCTGGGAGATTTGACCACCCCAAGTGATGCCTAGATGCCTCTGGCATTTTGTCAAACACCCTGTATGCATAGACAGATTTGGCATGGTTGAAGGTTTTGTGTTGTGAACTTTCCCCTTGTCCCAAACCAAGTTGTCTAGTAGCCTTCAATATGTCTCTAACCTAGGCCTGTGGATTTGCATTAGCTCTCTAGCAACTTTGGTCGCCCTGGCATTTCATCGAACAAGTGCCGGGCACGCCCGGAGCACGAGCAGAGCGCACGTTTTGCACGTGCTCGCGTCCGAGCCAGCACCCCCCTGGATAAGTTTCCCCGAGCTCATCCAAATCCTCTCCCTCTCGCCACATCACGCTAGAAGCCCCGACCACCTCCTCGCCCCCTGCAGCGTTGCCAGCAAGCCGCTTGGCGGCACGCCCGCGGCCGCATCCGCCACCGCCATGGGCAGCACCGCCCAAACCACCACAGTGCGCCAGCTCGCCTCCTTCGATAGTGGAGTGGTCGTTGTTAGCCCCTGGAGCTAGCCAGCCACCGCCACGTCGCCCTGCAGCACAGTAGGGCGGTCCGCCGACGAGCTCATCCATGGCCGCCGCGAACCGACTTGGAATCGCTATAAAAGGGAGCCCCCAAGCCTCCCCGATCACGCAAGCAGCCTCACACCGCCCCCCTAGTGCCCCGTTGCCATCAATTGAAGAGGAGAAGGCCGTCTTCAACCTCTCCGGCCAGCTCGGCCGCCGCCTCGTTCCGGTTCACCCCGGCACTATCAGAGCCTTCCCCACCCTTCCATCACCACCACTCTACTCCACATCGTCTTGCGGAGCCGCCCAGACCACAAACGACGACGGAACATCACCCTAGCCCGAACCCCCAAATCCTCCGAAGCTCTCCTCCGCCGCAGAGCTCGCCGCCGGCGATTTCCTCCACCTCTGACGACCCTACGACCACTGGAAGGACCGCCGCTGATCCGCGGATCCATCCCCGTCCTCAGCTCCCCGCGAGGAACCGCCGTTCAACGGCGACGGTCGCCGGAGTCCCGCCTCTGCTCGGGCAGAAGAAGAAGAGGGAGGGGAGACCAATCAAACATGACTAGTGGCCCCCCTGGACCCACTGTCAGCGACTCCCCGCGCCGTCCATGCTGGAGTAAGTGGAAGCGTAAATCCAAAATACGCCTTCGACGTGGTCAGTAATCGAAACGTTTTTCTTTTTCTGATTTTTTTAAAACCAGATTTTGACCACAACTTTGACTGTCTATAACTTTTTAATTATAACTCCAAATGAGTTGATTCTTTTTCCTGCATTCCTCAAATTTAATCTAGTTTATTTTAAGATTTATTTCAAAATTGTTCAGACAACTTTTTGGTAATGTTTTTGAAACTATATATTGATTCAAAAATATTTTAAATAGGATTTTTGGAGAGAGGAGAAAACTTTCAAAAAGTTTTGGAGTGCACCCTGCCTTTCCACACCTTGAAGGCAAGCATTCTGAACCCTAGCATAATATTTTGCATGCATTGTTTGACACGATTATGACACCACCTCAATACGTGGAACTTGTTATTTTATGTGGTGATGTGATCATTTGCATAAATGCTTATTTGAAATTTCCTTGCTGTTGGAAATGGACATGCTTGTGATAATGATCATCCTCGTATGCCTTTCGTGCCTACCGGAAGGAAAACGGGAAAGTCTCTGTCTTGGGTAGACCCGAGCTTGTCCCTAGTTCCTCGTCGAGATGAGTGTGTCCGGCATGGCATGAGGGGTATGATGAGTGGTGAATCTGTCTGTTGGATGAAATATATTCGTTATGCTAATCATGCAGGGAATACTTAAACCTCCTGAGTCGACCATAGATCGAGTCTTGTTCTAATAACCCCCATACTTGTTTCATACTACCACTCGTCTCTACAACAAGTAGGGTACGGTTCAATAAGTCGTTAACCCCTTTCTAGCACACCTCGTACAGAGAGGCCATGGTGGAAGATACCGGTTGTAGCTGGTAGGCAGGGCACCTGGTCTGGGGGCATGGGTGTTTCCGGTTGAGACCGAGAGGGGAGGCCACCCCTTAGAGCGCGCGATATAAATTTGATCCCATGCTACGCGAGGTTGTAGCCTCCCCACTTAGAGTTTTGCTTGACAGGTGTCGTGGGTGATTCCAGACATCTGTGAGTTAAGCTGGTGTGTGCAGGTTAGGTGTGTTTTCAACTAAAAGGCCGTAGACGGAATTAGTCTCAATGGACTAAAGGAATCCGTTACTCGTGGGTAAAGAGTACACCCTCTGCAGAGATAAAACCTATTCGAATAGCCGTGTCCATGGTTAAGGATTACAGTCTGGGATGGGTCAAGTGTCGGTCTTAGTGTCGATCTTCGGAGGAGAAAACTGCTAAACCAGAACATGGATCATGACTTGTGACTTATGATGATTATGATTATTATTATTATGAACTAACCCCTTTATATTATTTGAAGTATTGAGTATCCATGGGATGGTTTTTACCTCCTGGATATTCACTATGATTGTTTACTTTATAAGCCCTTTATGTGGTGTCGCTGAGACGCCCGACTGTGGCATGCTTGTTGTTTACTTACTTTATAAGCCCTTTATGTGGTGTCGCTGAGACGCCCGACTGTGGCATGCTTGTTATTTACTTATTTTATAAGCCCTTTATGTGGTGTCGCTCAGACGCCCGACTGAGGCATTTCTCTTTGCTTACTTACCTTTCGAGGCGTCGCTTCAGACACCTGATCAGTGCATTTTATTATTACTATGTTATTGCATATTCATAAATAACCTGCTTGCATGCATCAGAGTTTTTTTATTATCTTTTGTGACTGACGTCATGAACATAAAATATTTCAGAACATCGTTGTTATATTATACCCGTGTTCATAATGTTTGTGAGTACATTCAAAGTACCCACTGGCTTATCCCTGGCTATTGTCGTGGCCAGATTTCTTGCTTGGAGAGGAGCATTGCGATGACAGCCCCGGAACCTACGCAATGGTGATAGCAGCCCCGCGAAGATAGGAGTTAACCTGGTCAGCTGTTCCTGTGGGAAATGGAGTCCCATAGACGCTGATGATCCACAAACCGCTTCCGCCATCAACCACTAGCAACCTTATGTTGTACTCATAGGCCAGAATGGTCTTGTACTACATATTATGTATTTTTGCTTGGAGTTTCTGTAACAAGTTGGTGCCTCATCAGCTAACAGTAATCCTGGGGCTGGTGAGCACAAAGGCCATTTTGTGGGAAATTAATACCTGGAAAAACCGGTTGCCACAATAGTGGATACTAGGGTTCAAGCCCTAACAAAACTAACTTGATTACATGGTAAATCTCATCCAACCCATCACCATCCAGCAAACCTACGATGGAATTACTCACGCACGGTGGTGAGCATCACGAAATTGGTGATGGAGGATGGTTGATGATGATGACGGCGACGAATCCCCCTCTTCGGAGCCCCAAACGAACTCCAGATCAGCCCACCCGAGAGAGATTAGGCCTTGGCGGTGGCTCCGTATTGGAAAACACGATGAAACTTTTTCTCTAATTTTTTTCTCCGCGAGACGAAATATATGGAGTTGGAGTTGAGGTTGGCGGAGCCTCTGTGGGCCCACGAGACAGGAGGGCGCGCCCAGGGGGGTGGGCGCGCCCCCCACCCTCGTGGACAGGGTGTGGTCCCCCTGGTCTTGATTCTTTCGCCAGTATTTTTTATATTTTCCAAAAAGTGCCTCCGTGGATTTTCAGGACATTCCGAGAACTTTTGTTTTCTACGCATAAAAGAACATCATGGCAGTTCTGCTGAAAACAGCGCCAGTCCGGGTTATTTTCATTCAAATCATGCAAGTTAGAGTCCAAAACAAGGGCAAAAGTGTTTGGAAAAGTAGATACGTTGGAGACGTATCATAGTGTCGATAGGATAAGTGGCTGTGAAATTCTCCCACCATGATGCTGCGGGTCCATCAAGCTGATGTGCGGCAAAACGCACCTTCTCCACATCTGTGTATCCTGCAGTGGTCAACTCCCTTTCCATCTTGCGGAGCCAATCATCTGCAACTATCGGCTCGGTGCTACTCGAGAATACCGGCGGATTCAGCCTCAAGAAACGGGCTAAGTGGTCAACAGGTGGTGGTGGTGGTGGGTTGTTGTTGTTGTTGTTGTTGTTGTTGTTCCCCTCATTCTGATTCTGGACTAGCATCTGCATCAATGCATTCTGCTGCTGGATCAACTGAGTGAGCTCAGGTGGGAAAGCAAATCCATTTTCACGTCTCGGAGGCATCTGAGGGTTTAGAAAAGATGAGAATACAGAATAGAATGAGGTCTATAGAGAAAAAACACTACCCATATGCACATGAGACAAATGCAAACAATATCACTTCAATCAATTCAAACAAGGGCATACAATGGTCCAACTATTGTTACAAAAGTGCTCTGACTATACTATATACACGGGGAATACTCTACTGTTATGGTGGTCGACTAGAAAAATTTATCGGTCGAAGACTCCGTGATATCTGCTCCAGCTTCATCAACAAAGTCATCATCGCTATCGTCTGGGTCCGAGTCAGTGTCGTCGATGATGATGTAGTTCTCCGGGCAAGTGCAGTCATCGTCTTCTCCTCCAGTCGCGGGGAATCCCATAAACACTTTTAGCTTCTTCTTCACGACATCATTCTTCTCCACGAGCGTCGCTATTTCTTCCTCATAACCATCACGTGTAGACTTGAGTTCTTCCTCCAGCTCCGTGATCTTGGTCATAGCCATCTTCAGATCTATCATGCCTGCGCACATCTGGTTCTCCTGGTGACGAATGTGCTTGTTTAGCTCCTGGATGAAAGCTGCAATTGATCTATCCTTCGTGGTGCTGATCATTTCCCATTGCTCATCTCGGTGCCCACAAATCTGGTAGATAGTATCTTTGAGATCCTTGTGGTAAACTTCTCCAATGCGTCCCATGGTGATGTGGGCTGCCATGCTCTTTCCAAGACTCCAAGTTGGTGCATCAAAGGAAAACTCTATGGGCTCAGTGACCGGCATGAACGTCCTTCCTGGAACTTGAACTTGAATCATCCAACGCTCCTCTTCTGGTAAAGTAGCGATGTAGGTCCCGGTGAAGCTTGGTACTCCAATGTTTAGGTATCTAGTGACTTCCTTCAAGTGGCGTCCAAAGGGTGTATCTTCATCCGGTTGTGTGAACTTGTTCCTTGCATCTACCATCCTAAAAGAGTAGAAAAGATGAGGAGTCAGAAATGAGAAGAGAGAGTAGTGATCTATGGCTTTAGCTTAGTGGTTGTGTCCTACAGTCAGTGTGTGCTTTGATACCATCTTGTAGCGACCAGAACTCAAACAGTCCGATCTATGTGCATCAGTGTCATCCCTGGATCGGTAATGCTGACACACACATTACTCGAAGGATTTATAATAGAGTAGCAATCACACACTTATTACATCGAATGTCTCAAAAGAGAACTTATTACAATAAATATGGCTTAAGGCCATCTAATAACGATAACAGTGGAAGGCTTGGAAGTAAACGAGTCCATCAACTCCAACGGCATCACTGAGTATAAGACCACGACCTAAGGCACCTTACTCGTCGTCTGAAAAGTCTGCAATATGAACGTTGCAGCCCGAAAACGGGTCAGCACATGGAATATGCTGGCAATGTAACACATAGAGAGTAATGAACAGAATAATGCTATCACTACATGCATATATGGCTGGTGGAAAGCTCTATGGTTACAGTTTTGCATAAAGCCAATTTTTTCCTACAACAAAGGAATAATTTTTTATTTAACTATCATGGTAGTTGTTAAACATTGAGAAGGTTCCTCCAACTCAATCCCAATTAAGCATCATCATTAACCCAACAGAATTAAATTAAGTAACATGATGAGATTCACATGAAAATCCAAGTACTAGATACTCAAAACGTCCATAACCGGGGACACGGCTAACCATGATTAGTTTATACACTCTGCAGAGGTTTGTGCACTTTTCCCCGCAAGACTCGATCTCCTCCGCTTGATTTCTCGCACTACATGGTGTTTGAGAAATGGATGACCGAGACACAGTCTTTCAGAAGCATTAACTCTCTACTCCGGGTAGACAGTACCAACCTACATCCCCTACATCTGCTAGTCTACCTCTTCAAGAGCTCACGGAATCAACTCAACTATGCTAGAGCCCATAGTAGCTTGTGGCTGCACATGGAAGTTTCTAGCATGAATAATCTCATGATCCCTTTGAGCCTGGGTGGCGGTCCATAGGAGAATCACACGGTACCCCGGGATTTCCAAAAAAATACAGGCAACACTGGGTTCCCCAGATGCCTCAATCCACCAAGATGTGATTTTAAGTTGCCACCTTAAGTAAACCATGAAATAACATTCTCACATCTGTCATGGATACACTCACCCAATCCACTTCTACTAGCATAGCATGACAATATAAGCAAACATAGAAGTAACTCCCAAAGGTTTGATAATAAAACACGTAATAAGTTCTACCTCATCTACTTCCCAAAACCCACATATTAATCATATCCTAATCATGCAATTGTTTGAGGATCGATCTAATGCAATAAAACTGGGTAGTAAGGAGGTATGATCAAAGTGTTACTTGCCTTGCTGATGATCCATGAAACCTAGAGACTCGAAGTAGCAAGTAGCGCACTTCGGGTACTCTATCACAAATAAACAAGCATACAATAAGTACTCATCTAATGCACAGGTAAATCTCAAATAACAGATCTAACCAGAAAGTTCAACTTAAGAACTCCAGTTTGCAAAAAGAATCAAATCAAACAAAACAACGAAACTCAAACGGCGAAAGAAACAAGCTTCGTTTACTAATCTGGACCTAAGTCAAATTTTACAGTAGCAAAGACTCGTTTGAGTTGGTTAAATGGAAAGAGGGTTTCGAGACGAAACTCTAGGCGCTTGAATCGCCTGATTCCGATAAACGAGCGAAAAGTTATACTAGAACGAAAATCGGATCAGAAATCGCGATCAGAAATAATCGCGGAAAATCCGAGAAAAAAAATGGACGAACGGGCTAACGAACGAACGTTCGCTGTCTGCGGCTAAATGGCGAAAACCGTTCTTTAAAACGAACGTACGGACGAACGTCCGCTAAATAAATAAACTGAAAAAAAACCCAATCTGTAAAAAAATAAATAAACCGCGAGTTTAAAAAAAACCTGGCGGTTTTCTAGAGAAAACCGCCGGCGGCGCAGGGCTACCTCCAGCGAGGTCCGGTGAGGCGGGCTCCGGCGGGGCGGGACGGGCGGCGGCTAGCGGCGCGAGGCGCGGCGGTGGCGGGTGGCCGCAGCGGCGGGGTCGGCTAGGGCGGGGCTAGGGTTTGGGGGCGGCTCGGGCCTCCGCTTGAAAAGGCCGGCCGGGCAAAGTCCTAGTCGGGCACGACCCGACTAGGTCGGTTTCGTATTTTTTTAAATAATTTCACGCAGAAAAACAAATAAAAGAAATACTAAACGGACTCCAAAAATCCCGAAATAAATTTTCCCCGCCCTCTCAAATCAAGCCGGACAAGATGAACATTTATTTTGGGCCTAAATGCAATTTTGGAAAACGCGCATTTTTCCTAATTCATATAAAATAGCGATAAAACTCCGAAATAAAATCTTATTTGATTTTAATATTAAATCCTCAATATTTCTTTATTTTGGGAAAGTCATTTTATTCCCTCTCTCGTATTTTTATAATAGAAATAATTGAAGATAAAATAATTACAATCAAATGATCCTATTTTCAAAATTTGAGAAAAATCAAATATGAAAATAACGAAATCCCCAACTCTCTCCGTGGGTCCTTGAGTTGTGTAGAATTTCTAGGATCAAGCCAAAATGCAATAAAATATGATAAGCAATGATGATCTAATGTATAACATTCGAAATTGAAAATTTGGGATGTTACAAACCTACCCCCCTTAAGATGAATCTTGCCCTCGAGAGTCGGGTTGGCTAGAAAATAGGTGAGGGTGGTCCTTCGGTAGACCTTCCTCTCGCTCCCAGCTGGCTTCATCTTCGGTATGGTGGCTCCACTAAACTTTGCAAAACTTGATAACCTTGCTGCACATGACTCGGCTGGCATATTCGAGAATCTTGACTGGTTTCTCCTCATAGGTTAAATCACTATCCAACTGAATCGCTTCGAGTGGCACTGTATCTCTTAGTGGAATATCAGCCATTTTTGCGTGGCACTTCAACTGGGAAACGTGAAACACATCGTGAACTCCTGACAATCCTTCAGGTAATTGCAACTTGTAAGCAACTTCTCCCATACGCTCCAAAACTTTGTATGGTCCCACAAAACGTGGCGCTAACTTTCCCTTCACTCCAAAACGCTTAACTCCTCGAAGTGGGGACACACAAATATAAACTCTGTCTCCGACTTTGTAAACTGTCTCTTTGCATTTACAATCTGCATAGCTCTTCTGCCTGGACTGGGCTACCTTGAGCATATCGCGAATCAACTTCACCTTCTGTTCAGACTCCTTAATCAAATCTGGTCCAAACAACTGGCGGTCTCCAACTTCATCCCACAACAACAGTGTCCTGCACCTCCTTCCATACAGAGCTTCGAAAGGGGCCATCTTCAAACTAGATTGATAACTGTTGTTGTAAGAGAACTCCGCAAATGGCAAATTGTTGTCCCAACTAGATCCATAATCTAGCGCACAAGCTCTCAACATGTCCTCCAGAATCTGATTGACTCTCTCGGTCTGTCCATTTGTCTGCGGATGAAAAGCTGTACTGAACCCTAGCCTGGTACTCAAAGTTTCATGTAACTGATTCCAGAACTTTGAGGTAAATTGGGTTCGTCTATCTGATACAATACTCCTCGGAACTCCATGCAGACATATGATCCTGGTCATGTATATATTTGCCAACTTAGCACTGGTGTAAGTGGTCTTCACTGGGATGAAATGAGCTACCTTCATCAAACGATCGACTACAACCCATATTGAGTCATAGCCTGAACGAGTCCTGGGCAATCCCGTGATAAAATCCATGCCTAGCTTATCCCACTTCCATTCGGGTATCGGAAATGGCTGTAGCAATCCTGCTGGCTTCTAATGCTCTGCCTTCACTCTCTGACATACATCACATACTGCTACATACTCCGCAATATCCTTCATTCCGGTCCACCAGAAAGTGTCCTTCAGATCCAAATACATCTTGGTATTTCCTAGGTGAATCGAATACGTCGAATCATGGGCCTCTTGCAGAATCAACTTCCTGATCTCCGGGTCATTAGGCAGATAAACGCGGTCCTCAAACCATAAGGTATCATGCTCATCCTCATGAAAACCTTTAGCTTTTCCTTTGCTCATCTTCTCCTTTATCTCGGCAATCTCCTTGTCTGCCTTCTGAGCTTCTCTGATCTTATCCATCAAAGTAGACTGAATCTCCAATGCTGCAACATAGCCCGTCGGAACTATCTCCAAACATAGCTCGCGAAGATCCTCAACTAACTCCTTTGGTAACTCTCCGGTCATGAGTGTGTTGACATGGCTCTTGCGGCTCAACGCATCGGCTACTATGTTAGCCTTTCCGGGGTGATAATGCAATCTCATATCATAATCCTTGATGAGCTCATACCATCTCCTTTGCCCGAGATTCAACTCCTTTTGTGTGAAGATGTACTTCAAACTCTTGTGATCCGTGTACACCTCACAATGGTTTCCGATGAGAAAATGTTTCCATGTCTTCAATGCATGCACTACGGCTGCTAACTCCAAATCATGTGTAGCATAATTCAACTCATGGGGCTTAAGCTGTCGTGAGGCATATGAAACAACTCTTCCCTCCTGCATAAGCACTTCTCCAAGTCCTCGACGAGAAGCGTCGCAATATACTTCATAATCCTTGCGCTGATCTGGCAGAATCAACACTAGTGATGTAACCAAACATTTCTTCAACTCCTGGAAACTGGCCTCACATTCCTCAATCCATTTGAATTTAGTGTCCTTCTTCAAAAACTCCGCCATGGGTTTGGCAATCTTCGAGAAATTCTCAATGAACCTCTGGTAGTATCCTGCGAGTCCAAGGAAACTCCGGATCTCTCCAAGTGATGTGGGTGCCTCCCAATTTGTCACAGTGACAACCTTCGTGGGGTCTACTGCTATTCCTTCTTCGGATATTACATGTTTGAGGAATCCAACTTCCTTCAACCAAAACTCACACTTGCTGAACTTGGCATATAGCTGATGTTCTCTGAGCTTCCCAAGTACTAAACGCAAATGCTCCTTATGCTCCTCTTCATTCTTTGAGTAGACCAAAATATCATCAATGAACACCACGACGAACTTATCCAGAAACTCCATAAACACCTTGTTCATCATGTTCATGAAATAGGCAGGTGCTTAGTCAGACCAAATGACATAACGGTATACTCATACAACCCGTACCTAGTGGTAAAAGCCGTCTTAGGTATATCCTGCTCTCGAATCTTCAGCTGGTGGTATCCTGATCGCAGACCGATCTTGTAAAATACCTAAGCTCCTTGCAACTGGTCAAACAGATCATTGATCATCAGCAGTGGGTACTTTATCTTGATTGCCACTTCATTCAATCGTCGATAATCAACAACCATCCTTAATGATCCATCCTTCTTCTCCACTAGAAGCACTAGTGATCCCCAAGGTGAAGAACTTGGGTGAATATAGCCTTTATCCAGCAACTCCTTAATCTGCTTCTTAATTTCCTCCAAATATTTTGCGGGCATCCGGTACGGTCTCTTAGATATCGGCCCCGTGCCTGGCAAAAGCTCAATCAAAAACTCAATGTCTCTATCCGGTGGCATGCCTGGCAACTCCTCTGGAAAGACGTCAGGAAAATCCTTCACCACTGGTACTTCCTCCTATACAACTCCTGATAAAGAATTTACTTGAGTCCTCTCTGGCACATGCCGGGATACATACTTGATCCTTCTTCCTTCTAGCATGCTAAGCAAAATCAACTTACTCGTGCATTCAATGTTCCCTCCATACTTCGATAACCAATCCATGCCTAATATCACATCCAGTCCTTGTGATTCTAGTACTATTAGGTCTGAGGGAAACACGTAATTGCCAATGCTTAATGGTAACCGATCACACCATAGACTAGCCATATACTCTGCTCCTCGCGAGGTTACTAACATGGGTGACCTAAGGGCTTGGGTTGGCAGTTTATACTTATCCACAAATCCCCTTGATATGTATGAATGCGATGCACCAGTATCAAAAAGAATGATCGCAGTAAATGACTTAACCAAAAACTTACCTATTACTACATCTGGCTGGGCTTCAACCTCCTCCACGCTAACGTGGTTCACCTGTTCCTTGTTGAAAGGGTTGGACTTCTTCCCAGAGCTTCCATTGCCATTTCCATTCTTCGCCTCAGGACATTCCGTGGCATAATGTCCAGTCTTCTGGCATTTGTAACAGGTAATGTGGGTCAGATCCCTCTTGGTTGGGGTTGATGGGTTGGTACGGTTCTGTCTGTTGCTTCCTCCATTCCCATTTCCATTCTTGGGCCCACTATGGTTGTGCGAACTCCCTCCTCCATGAGTATGCTGAAAATGTCCTCCTGAGTTCGGGGTAAAATGAGGCTTCTGCTGAGCTCCAGAATTGTACTTCCCTTGTCCATACTTCCTCTTGCGGTTGTCAATCTGCTGCTGCTTCCCTTCAATCATGAGAGCTCGGTCTACCAACTCCTGGTAGTTGTTTAAAGTTGATACCATCAACTGCATGCTCAGCTCATCATTCAGTCCTTCCAGAAACTTCTCCTGCTTAGCTGCATCCGTAGCAATGTCATCTGGGGCATAATGTGCTAGCTTACTAAAGTCATCCACATACTGGCCAACTGTACGTCCTCCTTGGCGCAAGTTGCAAAACTCACGCTTCTTCATGGCCATAGCTCCTGCTGAAACATGGGCAGTACGGAAAGCCTGCTGAAACTGATCCCATGTGACAATGTCGATAGGATAAGTGGCTCTGAAATTCTCCCACCATGATGTTGCGGGTCCATCAAGCTGATGTGCGGCAAAATGCACCTTCTCTGCATCTGTGCATCTTGAAGTGGTCAACTCCCTTCCCATCTTGTGGAGCCAATCATCTGCAACTATGGGCTCAGTGCTACTGGAGAACACCAGCGGATTCAACCTCAAGAAATGGGCTAAGTAGTCAACAGGTGGTCGTGGTTTTTTTTTGTTGTTCCCCTGATTCTGATTCTGGACTAGCATCTACATCAATGCATTCTGCTGCTGGATCAACTAAGTGAGCTCGGATGGGAAAGCAAATCCATTGTCACGTCTCGGAGGCATATGAGGGTTTAGAAAAGATGAGAATATAGAATAGAATGAGGTCTAGAGAGACAAAACACTATCCATATGCACATGAGACAAATGCAAACAATATCACTTCAATCAATTCAAACAAGGGCATACAATGGTCTAACTATCGTTACAAAAGTGCTCTGACTATACTATATACATGGGGAATACTACTACTGTTATGGTGGTCGACTAGAAAAATTGATCGGTTGAAGACTCCATGATATCTGCTCCAGCTTCATCAACAAAGTCATCGTCGCTATCGTCTGGGTCCGAGTCGGTGTCATCGATGATGATGTAGTTCTGCGGGCAAGTGCAATCATTGTCTTCTCCTCCAGTCGCGGGGAATCCCATAAACACTTTTAGCTTCTTCTTCAGGTCATCATTCTTCTCCACGAGCGTTGCTATTTCTTCCTCATAACTATCGCGTGTAGACTTGAGTTCTTCCTCCAGCTCCGTGATCTTGGTCATAGCCTTGTTCAGATCTATCATGCCTGCGCACATCTAGTTCTCCTAGCGACGAATGTGCTGGTTTAGCTCCTGGATGAAAGCTGCAATTGATCCATCCTTCCTGGTGCTGATCATTTCCCATTGCTCATCTCGGCGCCCACAAATCTGGTAGATAGTATCTTTGAGATCCTTGTGATAAACTTCTCCAATGCGTCCCATGGTGATGTGGGCTGCCATGCTCTTTCCTAGACTCCAGGTTCGTGCATCAAAGGAAAACTCTATGGGCTCAGTGACGAGCATGAACGTCCTTCCTGGAACTTGAACTTGAATCATCCAACGCTCCTCTTCTGGTAAAGTGGCGATGTAGGTCCCGGTGAAGCTTGGTACTCCAATGTTTAGGTATCTAGTGACTTCCTTCAAGTGGCGTCCAAAGGGTGTATCTTCATCCGGTTGCATGAACTTGTTCCTTGCATCTGCCATCCTAAAAGACTAGAAAAGATGAGGAGTCAGACAAGAGAAGAGAGAGTAGTGATCTAGGGCTTTAGCTTAGTGGTCGTGTCCTACAGTCAGCGTGTGCTCTGATACCATCTTGTAGTGACCAGACCTCAAACAGTCTGATCTCCGTGCATCAGTGTCATCCCTGGATCGGTAATGCTGACACGCACAGTACTCGAAGGATTTATAACAGAGTAGCAATCACACACTTATTACATCGAATGTCTCAAAAGAGAACTTATTACAATAAATATGGCTTAAGGCCATCTAATAACGATAATAGCAGAAGGCTTGGAAGATAAGCAAGTCCATCAACTCCAACGGCATCACTGAGTATAAGACCACGACCTCAGGCACCTTACTCGTTGTCTGAAAAGTCTGCAACATGAACGTTGCAGCCCGAAAACGGGTCAGCACATGGAATATGCTGGCAATGTAACATATAGAGAGTAATGAATAGAACAATGCTATCACTACATGCATATATGGCTGGTGGAAGCTCTATGGTTACAGTTTTGCATAAAGCCAAGTTTCCCTACAACAAAGGAATAAATTTTTATTTAACTATCATGGTGGTTGTTAAACATTGAGAAGGTTCCTCCAACTCAATCCAATTAAGCATCATCATTAATCCAACAGAATTAAATTAAGTAACATGATGAGATTCGCATGAAAATCCAAGTACTAGATACTCCAAACGTCCATAACCGGGACATGGCTAACCATGATTAGTTTATATACTCTGCAGAGGTTTGCGCACTTTTCCCCGCAAGACTCGATCTCCTCTGCTTGATTTCTCGCACTACATGGTGTTTGAGAAACGGATGACCGAGACACAGTCTTTCAGAAGCATTAACTCTCTACTCCGGGTAGACAGTACCAACCTACATCCCCTACCTCTGCTAGTCTACCTCTTCAAGAGCTCATGCAACATACTCAACTATGCTAGAGCCCATAGTAGCTTGCGGCTGCACATGGAAGTTTCTAGCATGAATAATCTTATGATCCCTTTGAGCTTGGGTGGCGGTCCATAGGAGAATCACACGGTACCCCGGGATTTCCAAAAAAATATAGGCAACACTGGGTTCCCCAGGTGCCTCAATCCACCCAGATGTGATTTTAAGTTGCCACCTTAAGTAAACCATTAAATAACATTCTCACATCTGTCATGGATGCACTCACCCAATCCACGTCTACTAGCATAGCATGGCAATATAAGCAAACATAGAAGTAACTCCCAAAGGTTTGATAATAAATCAGGTAATAGGTTCTACCTCATCTATTTCCCAAAACCCACATATTAATCATATCCTAATCATGCAATTGTTTGAGGATCGATCTAATGCAATAAAACTGGGTAGTAAGGAGGTATGATCAAAGAGTTACTTGCCTTGGTGATGATCCTTGAAACCTAGAGACTCGAAGTAGCAAGCGGCGCACTCCGGGTACTCTATCGCAAACAAACAAGCATACAATAAGTACTCATATAATGCACAGTTAAAACTCAAATAAGAGATCTAACCAGAAAGTTCAACTTAAGAACTCCAGTTTGCAAAAAGAATCAAATCAAACGAAATAACGAAACTCAAACGGTGAAAGAAACAAGCTTCGTTTACTAATATGGACCTAAGTCAAATTTTACAGTAGCAAAAACTTGTTTGAGTTTGTTAAACGGAAAGAGGGTTTCGAGACGAAACTCTAGGCGCTTGAATCGCCTGATTCCGATAAACGAGCGAAAAGTTATACTAGAACGAAAATTGGATCAGAAATCGCGGAAAATCCGAGAAAAAAAACCGGACGAACAGGCTAACGAACGAACGTTCGCTGTCTGCGGCTAAATGGCGAAAACCATTGGTTAAAATGAACGTACGGACGAATGTTCGCTAAATAAACTAAATCGGAAAAAATTTAAAATAAACCGATCTGTAAAAAAAAATAAACCGTGTGTTTTAAAAAAACCGAGCGGTTTTCTAGAGAAAACCGCCGGTGGCACGGGGCTACCTTTGGCGAGGTCCGACGAGGAGGGCTCCTGCGGGGCAGGACGGGCGGCGGCTGGTGGCGCGAGGCGCGGCGGTGGCGGCGGATCTGGCGGCGGCGGCTGGGTCGGCTGGGGCGGGGCTAGGGTTTGGAGGCGGCTCGGGCCTCCGCTTAAAAAGGCCGGCCGGGCAAAGTCTTAGTCGACCACGACCCGGCTAGGTTGGTTTTGTTTTTTTAAATAATTTCACGCTGAAAAACAAATAAAAGAAATACTAAACGGACTCCAAAATTCCCGAAATAAAATTTCCCCGTCCTCTAAAATCAAGCCGGACAAGATGAACATTTATTTGGGGCCTAAATGCAATTTTGAAAAAACGCGCATTTTTCCTAATTCAAATAAAATAGCGATAAAACTCTGAAATAAAATATTATTTGAGTTTAATATTAAATCCTCAATATTTCTTTATTTTGGGAAAGTCATTTTATTCCCTCTCTCGTATTTTTATAATAGAAAAAAATTGAAGATAAAATAATTAAAATCAAATGATCCTATTTTCAAAATTTGAGAAAACTCAAATATGAAAATAACGAAATCCCCAACTCTCTCCGTGGGTCCTTGAGTTGCGTAGAATTTCTAGGATCAAGCCAAAATGCAATAAAATATGATATGCAATGATGATTTAATGTATAACATTCCAAATTGAAAATTTGGGATGTTACACAAAGATAACAATTGAAACTGGAGATATGCTAACTACAAAAAACCGAACAACCAAAAATCGTTAAATAGGCATATGCTCGCTACACCAAGCTTAACAACAACCAAATATAGTCATTCATGTTGGTATTGTTGGAACCGGTATGGATGAAATTGAACTGCACAGTTCATACTTGCACATATAGAACATCACTTTGTGAATAACCGAAATAAACAAGGGATACTATGAACAAACAAAGATAGCAATTCAAACTAGAGATATGCTAACTAGAAACAACGTAACAACCTAAAAACGTCAAAAGAGGCATATGCTCGCTACAATAGGCTTAACAATAAGTAAATATGGCCATTCTATTGGTATTGTTGAAACTGGTATTGATGAAATTGTACTGCATAGTAAATAGTTGCACATATAGAGCATCACTTTCTGAATAACTGAAATAAACAAGGCATACTACGAACAACCAAATATAGCAAGTAAAACTGGACATATGCTAACTACAAACAACCAAACAACGGAAAAGTTAAAGGAGGCATATGCTAGCTATAATAGGCTTAAACAGTGATGACCCACAAGTATAGGGGGTCAATCATAGTCCTTTCGATAAGTAAGAGTGTCGAACCCAACGAGGAGTAGAGGGAAATGACAAGTGGTTTTCAGCAAGGTATTTTCTGTAAGCACTGAAATTATAAGTAACGAGTAGTTTGATAGCAAGATAATTTGTAACGAGCCAGTAACGATAGTAGTAACAAAAGTGCAGCAAGGTAGCCCAATCCTTTTCAGGCAAAGGACATGCCAAAATGGTTTCTTATAATAGGCAAACCGTTCTTGAGGGTACACGGGAATTACATCTAGTCACTTTCACCATGTTGGTTTGATTTGTGTTCGCTACTTTGATAATTTGATATGCAGGTGGACCGGTGCTTAGGTGCTGTTCTTACTTGAACAAACCTCCTACTTATGATTAACCCCCTCACAAGCATCTGCAATTAAAAGTATTAAGAATAAATTCTAACCATAGCATTGAACTTTTGGGTCCAATCGGTCCCTTACAGAATAGCGCATAAACTAGGGTTTAAGCTTCTGTCACTCTTGCAACCCATCATCTAATAACTACTCCACAATGCATTCCCTTAGGCCCAAATATGGTGAAGTGTCATGTAGTCGACGTTCACATGACACCACTAAGGGAATCACAACATACATACTATCAAAATATCCAACACATATAAAGTTCACATGATTACTTGCAACAAGATTTCTCCCGTGACCTCAACAACAAAAGTAACTACTCACAAATGATAATCATGCTCAAGATCAGAGGGGTATTAAATAACATATTGGATCTGAACATATAATCTTCCACCAAATAAACCATATCGTAATCAACTACAAGATGTAATCAACACTACTAGTCACCCACAAGTACCAATCTATATTTCTGGTACAAAGATTGAATACAAGAGTTGAACTAGGGTTTGAGAGGAGATGGTGCTGTTGAAGATGTTGATGGAGATTGCCCTCCCCAAGATGGGAGAGTTGTTGGTGATGACGATGACGATGATTTCCCCCTCCGGGAGGGAAGTTCCCCCGGCGGAATCGCTTCGCCGGAGGAAAAAACCGCTCCTGCCCAAGTTCCACCTCGAGAAGGCGACGCTTCATCCCGAAAGTTCTCTCCTTATTTTCTCTAGGTTAAAATGACTTATATACCAGAAGGTTGGCACCAGAGGTGGGTTGGGCTGAGCAAAACCCACCAAGGCATGCCTGAGGGGCCCAGGCGCGCCTAGGTGGGTTGTGCCCACCTCGGTGGGCTCCGCACCACCTCTTTGCTCTATAAATACCCCAATATTCCAGAAACCCTAGGAGAGTCGACGAAAATCAATTCCAGCCGCATCAAGTTCCAGAACCACCAGTTCCAATCTAGACACCATCACAGAGGGGTTCATCATCCTCATTGCTGCCTCTCGGATGATCTGTGAGTAGTTCATTGTAGACCTACGGGTCTGTACTTAGTAGCTAGATGGCTTATATACTAGAAGATGGGCACCGGAGGTGGGCTGGGCTGAGCACAACCCACCAGGGCACGCCTGGGGGGCCTGGCGCGCCCTGGTGTCTTGTGCTCACCAGGTGGCCCCCCTCCGGTAGTTATTTTCTCCAATATTTCTTATTTATTCCATACAAATTCCTCGTTAAGTTTCAGATCATTTGGAGTTGTGCAGAATAGGTAGCCCGATGTAGCTTTTTCAGGTCCAGATTTCCAACTACCGAAATTCTCCCTCTTTGTGTGAACCTTGCATATTATGAGAGAAAATGCATTAGAATTACTCCAAAAAGCATTATTATGCATAAAAACAATATAAATAACAGTAGGTAAACATGATGCAAAATGGACGTATCAACTCCCCAAAGCTTCGACCTCGCGTGTCCTCAAGCGAAAACCAAAATCGAAAAACATGCCCACATGCTTAGAGAGGGAGGTGTCGATAAAAACAAAATACGGACATAGAAGCATCATGTAAATTATTATAACAACAACGAACTTAAACATAAATCTTTTATCATAGAACTTTTATCATAGGCTTCTCATGAGTAAGTAACAATTCATCACAACATCGAAGTATAAAGCATAAACTCTACTGGAAACCAACAAACTATGTTCTCAGTCAACTTTGCAACTACAATTCATCATCTTTTCAGGAAGGGTCATGTATCGGAGCCTTTAGGCAAGTACACATAGTCAACCATCATATAGTCTTCTATGATTGCTAACACTCACTACATACACATGAGCAAAATGTTTCAACCGGACACATAGAAAGATGGGGGCTTATAATTTTGCCTCCCAATGTATTCACCTCAAGGGTGATGTCAACATTAATAACTCATGCTACCCATATCCAACTGGATATGTGTGCCTAGATCTTTCCTCACCACATGATGCTTGCCAAAAGAGAAAAATAAAAAAGAACAGAGAGAAAAACTTTGACTCTTGCATGAAAGTAAATACATAAAAGTAAAAGATAGGCCCTTCGCAGTGGGAAGCAGAGGTTGCCATGCGCTTTTTGTTTGTATGCTCAATCCCTTAGTGCAAAAGAACGTCACGCTATATTGCACCTTATGATAGCAACCTTTATTATGTAGTCTGTCTCTTTTATTCTTTTCCATCACAAGTTCGTAAAACGCTCAATTTTCTCTTGCACTAAATGATCTAACACTTTTAGAAGCAATTTTTATTACCTTATTGCACCGATGACAACTTACTTGAAGGATCTCACTTAATCCTTAGGTAGGTATGGTGGACTCTTGAAAATTAGATTTGGGTTTAAGGGTTTTTGGATGCACAAGTAGTATCTCTACTTGGTGCAAAATTTTGGCTAGCAAAGATGGGGGGCAAGCACCACATGTTGAAGGACCTATGACAATATAACTTCTATGTGAATATGAACATACATAAATCATTACGTTGTCTTCCTTGTCCAACGACAACAATTTTGGCATATAATATTTTGATGGGGGCTCACAATCACAAAAGATTTCCAAGATAGTGTATTTGCATGTGAATCCTCTTTTCCCTTATTAATTATTTCATGAATTGCATCATTGACCAATGCTATGTTTGTCAATATCCAATAAAAGTTTCTACTTATACTTTTCCTTATGTGATGTCATTACTTACCATAAGATTAGCATATGATCTTTTTCATTTATTTCCTTTCTTTTTATTGAAACATGAAAGTAAAGAAAGCAAAACTCAAACTAAACTTTATTATATCTTGCACATGATTACAAAGATAGATCACTAAGTGTAACATCCCAAATTTTCAATTTGGAATGTTATACATTAGATCATCATTGCGTATCAAATTTTATTGCATTTTCGGTTGATCCTGTAAATTATACGCAACTCAAGGACCCATGGAGAGAGTTGGGGATTTCGTTATTTTCATATTTGAGTTTTTCTCAAATTTTGAAAAGAGGATCGTTTGATTTTAATTATTTTCTCTTTGAATATTTCCATTATGAAAATAAAAGAGAGGGGCTAAAATGACTTCCCCAAAATAAAGAAATATTGGAGGTTAAATATTAAAATCAAATAAGTATTTTATTCAGAGTTTTATTGCTATTTTATTTGAATTAGGAAAAATATGCGTTATTCAAAATTGCATTAGAGGCCCAAATAAATGTTCACTTTGTCCTCTATATTTTTTGAGGACGGGGAAATTTATTTCAGGATTTTTGGAGTCCGTTTAGTATTTCTTTTCTTCATTTTTCTACGCATAATTATTTAAAAAAAAGTCAACCGACCTAGCCGGGCCGTGTCCGACTAGGACTCGACCCGGCCGGCCTTTATAATTCGCGAGGCCCGAGCCGCCACAGCCAAAAGCCCACCCTGCCGAAACCCTAACCCTAACCCGCCACCACCGCCGTCGGACACCGCCGCCGCCGGACGTCGCCGTCGCCCGCGCCGCCACTCGCGCCAGCCACCGCACCGCCACCCGCGCCACCGCCCGCCGCCGCCCTCACGCCGACCCCGCCGCCGCCGCTGGACTCCGCCGTCGCCGGAGTTGCCCGCCGCCGCCACCGTTGTCATGCGAACCGAGGTAGCCGCTGTTTTTCGTTTGAAAACCGTTTGTTTTTAAGAAACCCTCGGTTATTTTTATTTTAGATCGGTTTTTTTTCTGGTTTAGTTATTTAGCGAACGCCCATTCGTACGTTCATTTTAACGAACGGTTTTCACCCGTTAGCCGCAGACAGCGAATGTTCGTTCGTTAGCCTGTTCGTCAGTTTTTCTTTTTCCACGGTTTTTCCGCGATTATTTTCGATCGCGATTTCTGCCCAGATTTCCGTTTTAGTTTATCTTTTCGCTCGTTTATCGGAATCAGGCGATTCAAGCGCTTAGATCTTCGTCTCAAAGCCCTCTTTCTGTTTAATCAAGTTGAACAAGATTTTGGTATTGTAAAATTTGACTTAAGTCCAGATTAGTAAACGGATCTTGTTTCTTTCGCAGTTTGAGTTTCATTGCTTCGTTTGATTTGATTCTTTTGGCAAACTGGAGTTCTTAAGTTGAACTTTCTGGTTAGATCTCTTATTTGAGTTTTACCCGTGCTTCTAGTTGAGTGCTTATTGTATGCATGTTTGTTTGCGATAGAGTACCCGGAGTGCGAAGCGTGCTACTACGAGTCTCTAGATTTCACGGATCATCAGCAAGGCAAGTAACACTTTGATCATACCTCTTTACTACCCAGTTTTACTGCATTAGATCAATCCTCAAACGATTGCATGGTTAGGATCTGATTAACATGTGGATTTTGGGAAGTAGATGAGGTAGTACCTATTGTCCTGTTTATTATCCAACCTTTGGGAGTTACTTTTACGTTATGCTTATATTGCTATGCTATGCTCGTAGACGTATTTTGGGTGAGTGTATCCATGACTGATGTGAGTATTGTTAATTAATGGTTAAATTAAGGAGGCTACTTAAATACACATCTGGGTGGATTGCTAGAGGCACCCTGGAGTACCCAATGGTTGTTAGGGCACCTGGAGAATCCAGTGTTGTCCTAGGATAAGTACCCGTGTTATCATCCTACGATCCACCACCCAGGCTCAAAGGAATCATAAGATTATTCATGCTAGAAACTTTTGTGTGTAGCCACAAGCAATTTTGGGCTCTGGCATAGTTGAGTAAGTTGCGTGAAGCTCTTGAAGAGGTAGACTAGCAGATGTAGTGGGTTGTAGGTGGTACTGTCTATCCAGAGTAGAGAGTTAATGCTTCAGGAAGACTGTGTCTCGAATCTCTGACCATGGATGTATTCGAGTCTTGTGGGGAAAAGTGCGCAAACCTCTGCAGAGTGTACAAACTAATCATGGTTAGCTGTGTCCCCGGTTATGGAGGTTTTGAGTATCTAGTTCTTGGATTATCATGTTGATCTCATCACTCTAAATATAATTTGATTCGGTTTAATGATGATGTTTAATTGGGATTGAGTTGGAGGAACCTTCTCAATGTTTAACAACCATCATGATAGTTAAATAAGATTTATTCCTTTGTTGTAGGGAAAAAATAGCTTTATGCAAAACTGTTAACTATAGAGTTTTCCACCAGCCATAAATGCATGTAGTGATAGCATCTATTCTATTCATTACTCTATGTGTTACATTGCCAGCATATTCCATGTGCTGACCCATTTCGGGCTACAACGTTCATGTTGCAGACTTTTCAGACGACAAGTAAGGTGCCATAGGTCATTGTCTTTCACTCAGTGATGCTGTTGGAGTTGATGGACTCACTTTATCTTTCAAGCCTTCCGCTGTTATCGATTTTAGATGGCCTTAAGCCATATTTATTGTAATAAGTTCTCTTTTGAGAGATTCGTTGTAATAAATGTGTGATTGCTACTCTGTTATAAATCCTCAAGTACTATGCGTGTCAGCATTATCGATCCAGGGATGACATTGATGCACAAAGATCAGACTGTTTGAGGTCTGGTCGCTACAAGATGGTATCAGAGCACACGCTGACTGTAGGACACGACCACTAAGCTAAAGCCCTAGATCCCTGCTCTCTTCTCCTTTCTGACTCCTCTCCCTTTTCTACTCTTTAGGATGGCGGATGTAAGGAACAAGTTCACACAATCGGATGAAGATACACCCTTTGGACGACACTTGAAGGAAGTCACTAGATACCTGAACATCAGAATACCAAGCTTCATCGGGACCTACATCACCACTTTACAAGAAGAGGAGCGTTGGATGATTCGAGTTCAAGTTCCTGGAAGGACATTCATGCCATTCACTGAGCCCATAGAGTTTTCCTTTGATGCACCAACCTGGAGTCTAGGAAAGAGCACGACAGCCCACATCACCATGGGGCGCATTGGAGAAGTTTACCACAAGGATCTCAAGGATACTATCTACCAGATTTGTGGGCGCCGAGATGAGCAATGGGAGATGAGTAGCACCAGGAAGGATAGGTCCATTGTAGCTTCCACCCAGGAGTTAAACCAGCACATTCGTCGCTAGGAGAAGGCATTGACCAGGATCACGGAGCTGGAGGAAGAACTCAAGTATACACGTGATGGATATGAGGAGGAAATGACGATACTCATGGAGAAGAATGACGATTTGACGAGGAAGCTAGGAGTATTCATGGGAGACCCCGCGCCAGGAGGAGAAGTCGACGAAAATCAATTCCAGCCGCATCAAGTTCCAGAACCACCAGTTCCAATCTAGACACCATCACAGAGGGGTTCATCATCCTCATTGCTGCCTCTCGGATGATCTGTGAGTAGTTCATTGTAGACCTACGGGTCTGTACTTAGTAGCTAGATGGCTTATATACTAGAAGATGGGCACCGGAGGTGGGCTGGGCTGAGCACAACCCACCAGGGCACGCCTGGGGGGCCTGGCGCGCCCTGGTGTCTTGTGCTCACCAGGTGGCCCCCCTCCGGTAGTTATTTTCTCCAATATTTCTTATTTATTCCATACAAATTCCTCGTTAAGTTTCAGCTCATTTGGAGTTGTGCAGAATAGGTAGCCCGATGTAGCTTTTTCAGGTCCAGATTTCCAACTACCGAAATTCTCCCTCTTTGTGTGAACCTTGCATATTATGAGAGAAAATGCATTAGAATTACTCCAAAAAGCATTATTATGCATAAAAACAATATAAATAACAGTAGGTAAACATGATGCAAAATGGACGTATCAACTCCCCAAAGCTTCGACCTCGCGTGTCCTCAAGCGAAAACCAAAATCGAAAAACATGCCCACATGCTTAGAGAGGGAGGTGTCGGTAAAAACAAAATACGGACATAGAAGCATCATGTAAATTATTATAACAACAACGAACTTAAACATAAATCTTTTATCATAGAACTTTTATCATAGGCTTCTCATGAGTAAGTAACAATTCATCACAACATCGAAGTATAAAGCATAAACTCTACTGGAAACCAACAAACTATGTTCTCAGTCAACTTTGCAACTACAATTCATCATCTTTTCAGGAAGGGTCATGTATCGGAGCCTTTAGGCAAGTACACATAGTCAACCATCATATAGTCTTCTATGATTGCTAACACTCACTACATACACATGAGCAAAATGTTTCAACCGGACACATAGAAAGATGGGGGCTTATAATTTTGCCTCCCAATGTATTCACCTCAAGGGTGATGTCAACATTAATAACTCATGCTACCCATATCCAACTGGATATGTGTGCCTAGATCTTTCCTCACCACATGATGCTTGCCAAAAGAGAAAAATAAAAAAGAACAGAGAGAAAAACTTTGACTCTTGCATGAAAGTAAATACATAAAAGTAAAAGATAGGCCCTTCGCAGTGGGAAGCAGAGGTTGCCATGCGCTTTTTGTTTGTATGCTCAATCCCTTAGTGCAAAAGAACGTCACGCTATATTGCACCTTATGATAGCAACCTTTATTATGTAGTCTGTCGCTTTTATTCTTTTCCATCACAAGTTCGTAAAACGCTCAATTTTCTCTTGCACTAAATGATCTAACACTTTTAGAAGCAATTTTTATTACCTTATTGCACCGATGACAACTTACTTGAAGGATCTCACTTAATCCTTAGGTAGGTATGGTGGACTCTTGAAAATTAGATTTGGGTTTAAGGGTTTTTGGATGCACAAGTAGTATCTCTACTTGGTGCAGAATTTTGGCTAGCAAAGATGGGGGGCAAGCACCACATGTTGAAGGACCTATGACAATATAACTTCTATGTGAATATGAACATACATAAATCATTACGTTGTCTTCCTTGTCCAACGACAACAATTTTGGCATATAATATTTTGATGGGGGCTCACAATCACAAAAGATTTCCAAGATAGTGTATTTGCATGTGAATCCTCTTTTCTCGTATTAATTCTTTCATGAATTGCATCATTGACCAATGCTATGTTTGTCAATATCCAATAAAAGTTTCTACTTATACTTTTCCTTATGTGATGTCATTACTTACCATAAGATTAGCATATGATCTTTTTCATTTATTTCCTTTCTTTTTATTGAAACATGAAAGTAAAGAAAGCAAAACTCAAACTAAACTTTATTATATCTTGCACATGATTACAAAGATAGATCACTAAGTGTAACATCCCAAATTTTCAATTTGGAATGTTATACATTAGATCATCATTGCGTATCATATTTTATTGCATTTTGGGTTGATCCTGTAAATTATACGCAACTCAAGGACCCATGGAGAGAGTTGGGGATTTCGTTATTTTCATATTTGAGTTTTTCTCAAATTTTGAAAAGAGGATCGTTTGATTTTAATTATTTTCTCTTTGAATATTTCCATTATGAAAATAAAAGAGAGGGGCTAAAATGACTTCCCCAAAATAAAGAAATATTGGAGGTTAAATATTAAAATCAAATAAGTATTTTATTCGGAGTTTTATTGCTATTTTATTTGAATTAGGAAAAATATGCGTTTTCAAAATTGCATTAGAGGCCCAAATAAATGTTCACTTTGTCCTCTATATTTTTTGAGGACGGGGAAATTTATTTCAGGATTTTTGGAGTCCGTTTAGTATTTCTTTTCTTCGTTTTTCTCCGCATAATTATTTAAAAAAAAGTCAACCGACCTAGCCGGGCCGTGTCCGACTAGGACTCGACCCGGCCGGCCTTTATAATTCGCGAGGCCCGAGCCGCCACAGCCAAAAGCCCACCCTGCCGAAACCCTAACCCTAACCCGCCACCACC
>NC_041385.1:275611172-275660323 GCF_002162155.2 Triticum dicoccoides | reverse complement strand
GCCACCACCGCCGCCGGACACCGCCGCCGCCGGACGTCGCCGTCGCCCGCGCCGCCACTCGCGCCAGCCACCGCACCGCCGCCCGCGCCACCGCCCGCCGCCGCCCTCACGCCGACCCCGCCGCCGCCGCTGGACTCCGCCGTCGCCGGAGTTGCCCGCCGCCGCCGCCGTTGTCATGCGAACCGAGGTAGCTGCTGTTTTTCGTTTGAAAACCGTTCGTTTTTTTAAGAAACCCTCGGTTATTTTTATTTTAGATCGGTTTTTTTTCTGGTTTAGTTATTTAGCGAACGCCCATTCGTACGTTCATTTTAACGAACGGTTTTCACCCGTTAGCCGCAGACAGTGAATGTTCGTTCGTTAGCCTGTTCGTCAGTTTTTCTTTTTCCACGGTTTTTCCGCGATTATTTTCGATCGCGATTTCTGCCCAGATTTCCGTTTTAGTTTATCTTTTCGCTCGTTTATCGGAATCAGGCGATTCAAGCGCTTAGATCTTCGTCTCAAAACCCTCTTTCTGTTTAATCAAGTTGAACAAGATTTTGGTATTGTAAAATTTGACTTAAGTCCAGATTAGTAAACGGATCTTGTTTCTTTCGCAGTTTGAGTTTCATTGCTTCGTTTGATTTGATTCTTTTGGCAAACTGGAGTTCTTAAGTTGAACTTTCTGGTTAGATCTCTTATTTGAGTTTTACCCGTGCTTCTAGTTGAGTGCTTATTGTATGCATGTTTGTTTGCGATAGAGTACCCGGAGTGCGAAGCGTGCTACTACGAGTCTCTAGATTTCACGGATCATCAGCAAGGCAAGTAACACTTTGATCATACCTCTTTACTACCCAGTTTTACTGCATTAGATCAATCCTCAAACGATTGCATGGTTAGGATCTGATTAACATGTGGATTTTGGGAAGTAGATGAGGTAGTACCTATTGTCCTGTTTATTATCCAACCTTTGGGAGTTACTTTTACGTTATGCTTATATTGCTATGCTATGCTCGTAGACGTATTTTGGGTGAGTGTATCCATGACTGATGTGAGTATTGTTAATTAATGGTTAAATTAAGGAGGCTACTTAAATACACATCTGGGTGGATTGCTAGAGGCACCCTGGAGTACCCAGTGGTTGTTAGGGCACCTGGAGAATCCAGTGTTGTCCTAGGATAAGTACCCGTGTTATCATCCTACGATCCACCACCCAGGCTCAAAGGAATCATAAGATTATTCATGCTAGAAACTTTTGTGTGTAGCCACAAGCAATTTTGGGCTCTGGCATAGTTGAGTAAGTTGCGTGAAGCTCTTGAAGAGGTAGACTAGCAGATGTAGTGGGTTGTAGGTGGTACTGTCTATCCAGAGTAGAGAGTTAATGCTTCAGGAAGACTGTGTCTCGAATCTCTGACCATGGATGTATTCGAGTCTTGTGGGGAAAAGTGCGCAAACCTCTGCAGAGTGTACAAACTAATCATGGTTAGCTGTGTCCCCGGTTATGGAGGTTTTGAGTATCTAGTTCTTGGATTATCATGTTGATCTCATCACTCTAAATATAATTTGATTCGGTTTAATGATGATGTTTAATTGGGATTGAGTTGGAGGAACCTTCTCAATGTTTAACAACCATCATGATAGTTAAATAAGATTTATTCCTTTGTTGTAGGGAAAAAATAGCTTTATGCAAAACTGTTAACTATAGAGTTTTCCACCAGCCATAAATGCATGTAGTGATAGCATCTATTCTATTCATTACTCTATGTGTTACATTGCCAGCATATTCCATGTGCTGACCCATTTCGGGCTACAACGTTCATGTTGCAGACTTTTCAGACGACAAGTAAGGTGCCATAGGTCATTGTCTTTCACTCAGTGATGCTGTTGGAGTTGATGGACTCACTTTATCTTTCAAGCCTTCCGCTGTTATCGATTTTAGATGGCCTTAAGCCATATTTATTGTAATAAGTTCTCTTTTGAGAGATTCGTTGTAATAAATGTGTGATTGCTACTCTGTTATAAATCCTCAAGTACTATGCGTGTCAGCATTATCGATCCAGGGATGACATTGATGCACAAAGATCAGACTGTTTGAGGTCTGGTCGCTACAAGATGGTATCAGAGCACACGCTGACTGTAGGACACGACCACTAAGCTAAAGCCCTAGATCCCTGCTCTCTTCTCCTTTCTGACTCCTCTCCCTTTTCTACTCTTTAGGATGGCGGATGTAAGGAACAAGTTCACACAATCGGATGAAGATACACCCTTTGGACGACACTTGAAGGAAGTCACTAGATACCTGAACATCAGAATACCAAGCTTCATCGGGACCTACATCACCACTTTACAAGAAGAGGAGCGTTGGATGATTCGAGTTCAAGTTCCTGGAAGGACATTCATGCCATTCACTGAGCCCATAGAGTTTTCCTTTGATGCACCAACCTGGAGTCTAGGAAAGAGCACGACAGCCCACATCACCATGGGGCGCATTGGAGAAGTTTACCACAAGGATCTCAAGGATACTATCTACCAGATTTGTGGGCGCCGAGATGAGCAATGGGAGATGAGTAGCACCAGGAAGGATAGGTCCATTGTAGCTTCCACCCAGGAGTTAAACCAGCACATTCGTCGCTAGGAGAAGGCATTGACCAGGATCACGGAGCTGGAGGAAGAACTCAAGTATACACGTGATGGATATGAGGAGGAAATGACGATACTCATGGAGAAGAATGACGATTTGACGAGGAAGCTAGGAGTATTCATGGGAGACCCCGCGCCAGGAGGAGAAGACGACGATTCCACTTGCCCGGAGAACTACATCATCATCGACGACACCGACTCGGACCCCGACGATAGCGATGATGACTTTGTTGATGAAGCTGGAGCAGATATTATGGAGTCTTCCACCGATCAAGTTTTCTTGTCGACCACCATATCAGTAGTAGTATTCCCCCATGTAAATAGTATAGTCCGAGCACTTCTGTAATGATAGTTAGACCGATGTATGCCCTTGTTTGAATTGATTGAAGTGATATGTTTGTGTTTGTCTCATGTGCATATGGGTAGTGTTTTCCCTCTAGATCTCCTTCTATTCTATTTTCTCATCTTTTCTAAACCCATCAGATGCCTCTAAGACGCGACAATGGATTTGCTTTCCCACCGGAGCTCACTCAGTTGATCCAGCAGCAGAATGCATTGATGCAGATACTAGTCCAGAATCATAACCAGGGGAACAACAACAACAACAACAACCCACCACCACCACCACCTGTTGATCACTTAGCCCGTTTTCTAAGGCTGAATCTGCCGGTGTTCTCTAGTAGCACCGAGCCAATTGTTGAGATGATTGGCTCCGCAAGATTGGAAGGGAGTTGACCACTGCAGGATGCACAGATGCGGAGAGAGTGCGATTTGCCGCACATCAGCTTGATGGACCCGTAGCATCATGGTGGGAGAACTTCACAGCCACTTACCCCATTGACACTATCACATGGGACCAGTTTCAACAAGCTTTTCGCACTGCCCATGTTTCAGCAGGAGCTATGGCCAAGAAGAAGCGCGAGTTTCACATCTTGCACCAAGGAGGACGCACAGTGGGCCAGTATGTGGATGATTTTATTAAGTTAGCACGTTATGCCCCAGATGACGTCGCTACGGATGTAACTAAGTAGGAGAAGTTTCTAGAAGGACAGAATGATGAGCTAAGCATGCAGTTGATGGTGGCAACTTTCAACAACTACCAGGAGTTGGTAGATAGAGCTCTCATGATTGAAGGGAAGCAGCAGTAGATTGACAACCGCAAGAGGCAGTATGGACAAGGGAAGTACAATTCTGGAGCTCAGCAGAGCCGCCGTTTTAACCCTAACTCGGGAGGACCCCTTCAACATAACCATGGAGGTCACAATCACAATGGAGGGAGTTCACAACCATAGTGGCCCCAAGGATGGGAATGCTAATGGAGGAAGCAACAGCCAAAACCGTTCCAACCCAGCAATGCCCGCCAAGAAGGATCGAAGTAACATTACTTGTTTCAAGTGCGGGAAGAATGGACATTACGCCACAGAGTGTTCTGAAGCAAAGAATGGAAATGGCAATGGAAGCTCTGGGAAGAAGCCCAACCCTTTCAACAGGGGACAAGTGAACCACATTAGCGTGGAGGAGGTTGAAGCACAGCCATATGCAGTAATAAGTAAGTTTTTGGTTAAGTCATTTACTGCAATCGTTCTTTTTGATACTGGTGCATCGCATTCATACATATCAAGGGGATTTGTGGATAATTTTAAACTGCCAACCCAAGCCCTTAGGTCACCCATGTTAGTAACCTCGCCAGGAGCAGAGTATATGGCTAGCCTATGGTGTGATCGGTTACCATTAAGGATTGGTAACTATGTGTTCCCCTTAGACCTAATAGTATTGGAGTCACAAGGACTGGATGTGATATTAGGCATGGATTGGTTATCGAAGTATGGAGGGAACATTGACTGTGCCGGTAAGTCGATTTTTCTCACCACCCCAGAAGGAAGAAGGATTAAGTATGTATCCTGGCATGTGCCGAAGAGGACTCAAGTGAATTCCTTATCAGGAGTTGTACAAGAGGAAGTACCACTGGTGAAGGATTTCCCTGATGTATTTCCAGAGGAGTTGCCAGGCATGCCACCAGATAGAGACATTGAGTTTTTGATTGAGCTTTTGCCAGGCACAGGGCCAATATCTAAGAGACCGTACAGGATGGCCGCAAAGGATTTAGAGGAAATTAAGAAGCAGATTAAGGAGTTACTGGATAAAGGCTATATTTGCCCCAAGTTTGTCACCTTGGGGATCATCAGTGCTTCTAGTGGAGAAGAAGGATGGATCGTTGAGAATGGTTGTTGATTATCGAGGATTCAATGAAGTGACGATCAAGAACAAGTACCCACTGCCGATGATCAATGATCTGTTTGACCAGTTGCAAGGAGCTAAAGTATTTTCCAAGATCGTTCTGCGATCAGGATACCACCAGCTGAAGATTCGAGAGCAGGATATACCTAAAACAACTTTTACCACCAGGTACGGGCTATATGAGTATACCATTATGCCATTCGGTCTGACTAATGCACCTGCCTATTTCATGAACATGATGAACAAGGTGTTTATGGAGTTTTTGGATAAGTTCATCGTGGTGTTCATTGATGATATCCTGGTTTACTCGAAGATTGAAGAGGAGCATAAGGAGCATTTGCGTTTGGTACTTGGGAAGCTCAGAGAACATCAGCTATATGCCAAGTTCAGCAAGTGTGAGTTTTGGTTGAAGGAAGTTGGATTCCTCGGACATGTTATATCCGGAGAAGGAATAGTAGTAGACCCCACCAAGGTTGTCACTATGACAAATTGGGAAGCACCCACGTCGGTTGGAGAGATCCGGAGTTTTCTTGGACTCGCAGGATACTACCGGAGGTTCATTGAAAATTTCTCGAAGATTGCAAAGCCCATGACAGAGTTGTTGAAGAAGGACACCAAGTTCAAATGGACCAAGGAATGTGAGGCTAGTTTTCAGGAGTTGAAGAAACATTTGGTTACAGCTCCAGTGTTGATTCCTCTAGATCAACGCAAGGATTATCAAGTGTATTGCGACGCTTCTCGTCGAGGACTTGGAGCAGTGCTTATGCATGAGGGAAGAGTTGTTTCATATGCCTCACGACAACTTAAACCCCATGAGTTGAATTATGCTACACATGATTTGGAGTTAGCAGCCGTAGTGCATGCGTTAAAGACATGGCGACATTTTCTCATCGGAAACCACTGTGAGGTGTACACGGATCACAAGAGTTTGAAGTATATCTTCACGCAGAAGGAGTTGAATCTTAGGCAGAGGAGATGGTTGGAGCTCATTAAGGATTATGATATGAGACTGCACTCTCATCCCGGAAAGGCTAACATAGTAGCCGATACGTTGAGCCGCACGAGTCATGTCAATACGCTCATGACCGGAGAATTACCCAAGGAGTTAGCAGAGGATCTTCGTGAGCTATGTTTGGAAATAGTTCCGAGAGGTTATGTAGCAGCATTGGAAATTCGGTCTACTTTGATGGATAAGATCAGAGAAGCTCAGAAGACGGACAAGGAGATTGCCGAGATAAAGGAAAGGATGAGCAAAGGAAAGGCCAAAGGATTTTGTGAGGATGAGCACGATACCTTATGGTTTGAGGACCGTGTATATGTGCCAAATGATCTAGAGATCAGGAAGTTGATTCTACAGGAGGCCCATGATTCGCCATATTCGATTCACCCAGGAAATACCAAGATGTATATGGATTTGAAGGACAGTTTCTGGTGGACCGGAATGAAGAAGGATATTGCGGAGTATGTAGCAGTTTGTGATGTATGTCAGATAGTGAAGGCAGAGCATCAGAAGCCAGCTGGATTGCTACAGCCATTGCCGATACCCGAATGGAAGTGGGATAAGCTAGGCACGGATTTTATCACGAGATTGCCCAGGACTCGTTCAGGCTGTGACTCGATATGGGTTGTAGTCCATCGTTTGACGAAGGTAGCTCATTTCATCCAGTGAAGACCACTTACCCTAGTGCTAAGTTGACAAAGATATACATGACCAGGATCGTATGTCTACATAGAGTTCCGAGGACCATTGTATCAGAGAGAGGGACCCAGTTTACCTCAAACTTTTGGAATCAATTGCGTGAGACTCTGGGTACCAGGCTAGAGTTCAGTACAACCTTTCATCCATAGACAGATGGACAGATCGAGAGAGTAAATCAAATTCTGGAGGACATGTTGAGAGCTTGTGCACTAGATTATGGATCTAGTTGGGACGACAATTTTCCATATGCGAAGTTCTCTTATAACAGCAGTTATCTAGCCAATTTGAAGATGGCCCCTTTCGAAGCTTTGTATGGAAGGAGGTGCAGGACACTGTTGTTGTGGGACGAAGTTGGAGACCGTCAGTTGGTTGGACCAGATTTGATTAAAGAGTCTTAAGAGAAGGTTAAGCTGATTCGCGATAGACTCAAGGTAGCCCAGTCCAGGCAGAAGAGCTATGCAGATTCTAAATGCAAGGAGACAGTCTACGAATTCGGAGAAAGAGTATATCTTTGTGTGTCCCCACTTCGAGGAGTTAAATATTTTGGAGTTAAGGGAAAGCTAGCGCCACGTTTTGTGGGATAATACGAAGTTTTGGAATGTATGGGAGAGGTTGCTTACAAGTTGGAATTGCCGGAAGGATTGTCAGGAGATCACGATGTGTTCCACGTTTCCCAGTTGAAGAAGTGCCACGTATAGATGGCCGATATTCCTCTGAGAGATACAGTGCCACTAGAAGTGGTTCAGTTGGATAGTGATTTGACCTATGAGGAGAAACCAGTCAAGATTCTTGAGTTTGCTAGTCGAGTCACATGCAGCAAGGTTATCAAGTTCTGCAAAGTTCAGTGGAGCCACCATACCGAGGATGAAGCCACCTGGGAACGAGAGGAAGACCTACGGAAGGACCACCCACACCTTTTTTCTAGCCAACCCGAATCTCGAGGGTGAGATTCATCTTAAGTAGGGTAGGTTTTGTAACATCCCAAATTTTCAATTTGGAATGTTATACATTAGATCATCATTGCATATCATATTTTATTGCATTTTGGGTTGATCCTGGAAATTCTACGCAACTCAAGGACCCACGGAGAGAGTTGGGTATTTCATTATTTTCATATTTGGGTTTTTCTCAAATTTTGAAAAGAGGATCGTTTGATTTTAATTATTTTTCTCTTTGAATATTTCCATTATGAAAATAAAAGGGAGGGGATAAAATGACTTCCCCAAAATAAAGAAATATTGGAGGTTAAATATGAAAATCAAATAAGTATTTTATTCAGAGTTTTATTGCTATTTTATTTGAATTAGGAAAAATATGCGTTTTCCAAAATTGCATTAGAGGCCCAAATAAATGTTCACTCTGTCCGCTATATATTTTGAGGACGGGGAAAATTTATTTCAGGATTTTTGGAGTCTGTTTAGTATTTATTTTCTTCGTTTTTCTGAGCGGATTTTGTTTAAAAAAGTCAACCAACCTAGCTGGGCCGTGCCCAACTAGGACTCGACCCGTCCGGCCTTTATAACTCGCGAGGCCTGAGCCAGCATAGCCACCAGCCCACCCCATCGAAACCCTAACCCTAATCCGCCGCCGCCGCCGAACGCCGCCGCCGCTCGCGCCGCCACCCATGCCAGCCACCGCCCCGCCGCCGCCGGACGCCGCCCTCGCCACCGACCCTGCCGCCGCCGCTGGATGCCGTCGTCGCCAGAGTTGCCCGCCGCCGCAGCCGCTATCACGCGAACCGAGGCAGCCGCCAGTTTTCGTTAGAAAACTGTTCGTTTTTTAGAAACCCTCGATTATTTTTATTTTAGATCGGTTCTATGTTTTCCCCGATTTAGTTATTTAGCGAATGCCCGTTCGTACGTTCATTTTAACAAACAGTTTTCACCCGTTAGCCGCAGACAGCGAACGTTTGTTCGTTAGCCTGTTTGTCAGTTTTTCTTTTTCCAGGGTTTTTTCGCGATTATTTTCGATCGCGATTTCTGCCCTGATTTTCGTTGTTTATCTTTTCGCTCGTTTATCGGAATCAGGCGATTCAAGCGCCTAGATCTTCATTTCGAAGCCCTCTTTCCATTTAATCAACTTGAACAAGATTTTGGTACTGTAAAATTGGACTTAAGTCCAGATTAGTAAACGGATCTTGTTTCTTTTGAAGTTTGAGTTTCGTTGCTTCGTTTGATTTGATTCTTTTTGCAAACCAGAGTTCTTAAGTTGAAATCTCTGGTTAGATCTCTTATTTGAGTTTTACCCGTGCTTCTAGTTGAGTGCTTATTGTATGCTTGTTTGTTTGCGATAGAGTACCCGGAGTGCGAAGCGTGCTACTACGAGTCTCTAGGTTTCACGGATCATCAGCAAGGCAAGTAACACTTTGATCATACCTCTTTACTACCCAGTTTTACTGCATTAGATCAATCCTCAAACAATTGCATGGTTAGGATCTGATTAACATGTGGGTTTTGGGAAGTAGATGAGGTAGTACCTATTGTCCTGTTTATTATCCAACCTTTCGGAGTTACTTTTACGTTATGCTTATATTGCTATGCTATGCTCATAGACGTGGTTTGGGTGAGTGTATCCATGACAGATAGTATTGTTAATTAATGGTTAAATTAAGGTGGCTACTTAAATACACATCTAGGTGGATTGCTTGAGGCACCATGGAGTACCCAGTGGTTGTCAGGGCACCTGGAGAATCCAGTGTTGTCCTAGGATATCCCGGAGTACCCGTGTGATCATCCTACAGCCCGTCACCCAGGCTCAAAGGGATCATAAGATTATTCATGCTAGAAACTTCTGTGTGCAGCCACAAGCCATTATGAGCTCTGGCATAGTTGAGTAAGTTGCGTGAATCTCTTGAAGAGGTAGACTAGCAGATGTAGTGGGTTGTAGGTGGTACTATCTATCTAGAGTAGAGAGTTAAAGCTTCAGAAAGACTGTGTCTCGAATCTCCGACCATGGATGTATTCGAGTCTTGTGGGGAAAAGTGCGCAAACCTCTGTAGAGTGTACAAACTAATCATGGTTATCCGTGTCCCCGGTTATGGACGTTTTGAGTATCTAGTTCTTGGATTATCATGTTGATCTCATCACTCTAAATATAATTTGATTGGGTTTAATGATGATGTTTAATTGGGATTGAGTTGGAGGAACCTTTTCAGTGTTTAACAACCACCATGATAGTTAAATAAAATTTATTCCTTTGTTGTAGGGAAAAATTGGCTTTATGCAAAAATGTTAACCATAGAGCTTTCGACTAGACATAAATGCATGCAGTGATAGCATTTATTCTATTCATTACTCTATGTATTACATTGCCAGCATATTCCATGTGCTGACCCATTTCGGGCTGCAACATTCATGTTGCAGACTTTTTAGACGACGAGTAAGGTGCCATAGGTCGTTGTCTTTCACTCAATGATGCCGTTGGAATTGATGGACTCACTTTATCTTCCAAGCCTTCCGCTGTTACCGACTTTAGATGGCCTTAAGCCATATTTATTGCAATAAGTTCTCTTTTGAGACATCCATTGTAATAAGTGTGTGATTGCTACTCTGTTATAAATCATCAAGTACTGTGCATGTCAGCATTACCGATCCAGGGATGACACTGATGCACAGAGATCAGACTGTTTGAGGTCTGGTCGCTACACTAAGCAAACTCTAAAAAAGAAAGGATCAAACTAAACTTGTATTCATCTAAATCAAAGATAACCTTGGACCGAATTAAAGTAAATAAAGGCAAAAGATAGTGGAGGTGATACAATACCAGGGCACCTCCCCCAAGCTTGGCACAAGCCAAGGGGAGTGCCCATACCTGATACTCAGTTTTCTTTTGGTGATGATGAAGGAGGTGGTGATGATGAAGTAGTAGCGATCTTGTCCTTCATGATCAAGAGATTCTCCAATCTAAGGATGATGCTCTGGAGGAAGGTGATGTGCTCTTGCAACAGAATATTTTCACGAGTGAGATATTTATTTTGCACACAAACCGTTTCAATGATCCGAAAGGCTTCAATCTCAGTGGGGGTAAGATGATCATAGTAAGTTTTAAGGATGTCTTCTTCTTCGTCCTCGGTAGACAGGGCTTGCTTGACCGTCGACGCTTGATCTTCGATGGTCTCCTTACTCTTGCCCCCTTCGAGAGGTTCTTCGGGCTCCTCTCTGTTCAGCTCAATCTTCATGAACCAATCATCCTCTTCCATGTTGTTGGAGGAGGGAGAAAACATGATGCCTGGCTTAACAGATCTGACCAAAAACAACAAGAAAAGAAAACGGAAGATTTCTCCGCGAGACGGTGGTCAATAGGTTCGGGGGGTATATATAGACTTTTTATCTTGGGAAACAAGCAAACAGAAGAAAAACGGAGTCCGGAGGGTACCAGAGGTTGGCACAACCCACCTGGGCGTGCCTGGCAAACCGGGCGCGCCCTGGTGTCTTGTGCCCACCAGGCTTGCCTTCGTGGTTCTTTCTTATTTTCCTAATTTTTTATTATATTCCAAAATGGAAAGAAATTTTTTTTCCAGATTTTTCAGAGTCCGTTTACTTACAATATCACATACCTCCTCTTTTTCATGATTCTGGAGTGTTCCGGAAGGTTTCTTTTATGTGTTCTTCCGGTGTTATAGTTTGGATAATATTGCTTTCAACATTAATGGGTGTACCTGAGATATAATATTTTATTCGTTGCCCATTAACAACCTTCGGGTTAGTACCTTCGACATTATTTATTTTGGTAGCTCCAGATCGATAAACCTCCTCGATAACATAGGGTTCGACATATGCAAATCAAATGCTTGTAGCAAGAGAACCCATCGAATAAGCCTAGGTTTGGCATCTTTCTTTTCCATAAGATACTTTATTGCAACATGATCAGTGTGAACAATTACTTTTGAATCTACAATATAGGATCTAAATTTATCACAAGCAAACACCACTGCTAGAAATTCCTTTTCAGTTGTAGCATAGTTTCTTTGTGCACTGTCTAGAGTTTTACTTGCATAGTGAATAACATTCAATTTCTTATCAACTCTTTGTCCTAGAACCCCACCAACAACATAATCACTAGCATCACACATAATTTCAAAAGCAAGTTCCAATCAGGTGGTTGAATAATAGGTGCAGAAATTAAGGCTTTCTTGAGTGTTTTGAAGGCTTCTAAACAATAATCATAAAAAACAAAAGGAATATCTTTTTGCAAAAGATTTGTAAGAGGCCTAGGAATTTTAGAAAAGTCTTTGATAAATCTCCTATAGAAACCAGCATGACCAAGAAAACTACGAATACCTTTGATATCTTTAGGACATGGCATTTTCTCAATTGCATCAACCTTAGCTTTGTCTACCTCAGTACCTCTTTCAGAAATTTTATGGCCCAAAACAATACCTTCGTTAACCATAAAGGGGCACTTCTCCCAATTCAAGACAAGATTTATTTGCTCACATCTCCGTGATCGATCAAGATTGCTTAAACAATCATCAAAAGACTTCCCATAAACAGAAAAGTCATCCATGAAAACCTCAACAATCTTTTCACAGAAGTCAAAGAATATAGCAGTCACACATATTTGAAAGGTAGCAGGTGCATTGCATAGACCAAAAGGCATACATCTATAAGCATAAGTTCCAAAAGGACAAGTAAAAGTGGTCTTTTCTTGATCAAGTTGAGAAACAGGTATTTGTGAAAAACCAGAATATCCATCAAGGAAGCAAAAATGTGTGATCTTAGATAATCTTTCTAGCATTTGATCAATAAACGGCAGAGGGTAACGATCTTTTCTAGTTGCTTTGTTTAATTTTCTAAAATCAATCACCATTCTATAGCCTATAACAATTCATTGTGGAATAAGTTCATTCTTATCATTTGGAACAGCAGTAATACCTCCTTTCTTAGGGACACAATGGATGGTACTTACCCATCTACTATCAGCTATATGTTAGATTATACCTACTTCCAGAATTTTTAATATTTCCGTTCTTACCACTTCTTTCATCTTTGTATTTAACCGACATTGGTGATCAACAACGGGTTTAGCATCAGGTTCCATATTGATCTTGTGCTGACATAGAATGGGACTGATGCCCTTCAGATCATCAAAAGTATATCCAATAGCAACTCGGTGCTTCCTTAGAACTTTCAATAATCTTTCTTCTTCATGTTCTGAAAGGTTAGCACTAATAATAACATGGTATATCTTCTTCTCATCAAGATAAGCATATTTCAAAGTGTCAGGTAACTGTTTTAATTCAAACACAGGATCACCTTTAGGTGGAGGAGGACCTCCTAGAGTTTGAATATGCCAATTCTGTTTAAGCAGAGGACGTTGTTCAAAGAAAATGTTATCTATTTCATTTCTTTCATCCATGTGTATATCATTCTCATGGTCTAGCAAATATTGTTCTAGTGGATCAGTAGGAGGTACAACAATAGAAGCAAGACTAATAATTTCATCCTTACTAGGCAATTATTCTTTATGAGGTTTTCTATTAAAATTGAAAAAATTGAACTCATGAGACGCATCACCAAAGCTAACACCGACAATTTGTTTCTCACAATCTATTTTAGCATTAACGATGTTCAAGAAAGGTCTACCAAAGATAATGGGACAAAACTCATCTTGTGGGGAACCAAGAAGAAGAAAATCAGGAGGGTATTTTATTTTCCCACACAAGACTTCAACATCTCTAACAATCCCAAGTGGTGTGATGCTGTCTCTATTAGCAAGTTTAATAGTAACATCTATGTCTTCTATTCAAGTGGGTGCTATGTCATTCCTAATTTCTTGATATAAAGTAAACGGAATAGCACTCACGCTAGCACTTATGTCACATAAACCATGATAACATTGATCTCATATTTTAACTAAGACAACGGGCATGCCAACAATGGGTCTATGTTTTATCTTTTTCATCGGGTTTGGCAATCTAGCAGCTTCATCACAGAAGTAAATAACATGCCCATCTATATTTGCAACCAGGAGATCTTTAACCATAGCAACACTAGGTTCTACTTTGATTTGTTCAGCTGGTTGGGAAGTTCTAATATAAATTTTATTGACCATAGTTGAAACTTTAGCATGTTCCTTTATCCTAACAGGGAAAGGTGGTTTTTCAATATAAGCTGTAGGAACAACTGGATCAACATTATAAATAATAGTTTCATCTTTAGCTATTACCGATTCTTTAGCTTATTCTTTAATAGGTGGGTGATATTTAAACCACTTCTCCTTAGGGAGATCAACATGAGTAGCGAAAGGTTCACAAAAGGAGGCTACTATATCAGAGTCAAGTCCATATTTAGTGCTAAACTTTTGAAAAGCATCGGTATACATAAAAGATTTAACACAATCAAACTTAAGCTTAATACCTGACTCTTTACCTTCATCGAGTTCCCAATCTTCAGAGTTGCATTTAATTCTTTTTAAAAGATCCCACCGGAATTCAATAGTGTTCTTCATAAAGGAACCAATACAAGAAGTATCAAGCATGGATTGATCATTACGAGAAAGCCGAGCATAAAAATTCTGATTAATAATTTCTCTTGAGAGCTCATGGTTGGGGCATGAGTATAACATTGACTTAAGCCTCCCCCAAGCTAGAGCGATACTTTCTCCTTCACGAGGCCAAAAATTATATATAATTCCGATCACGATGAACTAGATGCATATGATATTTTTTTGGTGAAACTCCAGTTTCAATAGATTCCAATTCCAAGATCCAATATCACGCATAGCATACACCATGCCAATGCTTTTACCTTCAAAGATAAAGGGAAAACTTTCTTCTTAGCTTCATCTCCGGGTAAACCTGCAAGCTTAAATAATCCACAAATTTCATCCACATATATCAAGTGCATATCAGGATGTTCGGTTCCATCTCCCGCATAAGGATTAGCTAGCAGTTATCCTATCATGCCCTAAGGAATTTCATATTCAGTATTTTCATTAGGTGCAGTGGGTTGAGGGGCAAATAATTGTGGTTCCATTCGAGGTGAAGATACCCCGAACAAACCCCTCAAAGGATTGTTTTCCATAGTAACAAGTGACAATAAATTTCAGCATGTAGTAATAATTTTTCATTACCAATTTCCACTTACCAAGAGCGCTTCACTACCCGGCAACGATGCTAGTAAAGAGCCTTGATAACCCACAAGTATAGGGGATCAACTATAGTCCTTTTGATAAGTAGGAGTGTTGAACCCGACGAGGAGCAGAAGGAAATGACAAGTTGTTTTCAGCAAGGTATTTTCTGCAAGCACTAAAATTGTAAGTAACAAGTAGTTTGATAGCAAGATAATTTGTAACGAGCCAGTAACTATAGTAGTAACAGAAGTGCAGCAAGGTAGACCAATCCTTTTGAGGCAAAGGACAGGCCAAAACAGTTTCTTATAATAGGCAAATCATTCTTGAGGGTACACAGGAATTTCATCTAGTCACTTTCACCATGTTGGTTTGATTTGTGTTTCCTACTTCGATAATTTGATATGTGGGTGGACCGGTGCTCAGGTGCTGTTCTTACTTGAACAAACCTCCTACTTAAGATTAACTCCCTCGCAAGCATCTGCAACTATGATAAAAAGTATTAAGAAAAAATTCTAACCATAGCATTAAACTTTTGGATCCAATCGGTCCCTTACGGAATAGCGCATAAACTAGGGTTTAAGCTTCTGTCAATCTCACAACCCATCATCTAATAACTAATCCACAATGCATTCCCTTAGGCCCAAATATGGTGAAGTGTCATGTAGTCGACGTTCACATGACACCACTAAGGGAATCACAACATACATACCATCAAAATATCGAACACATATAAAGTTCACATGATTACTTGCAACAAGATTTCTCCCGTGACCTCAAGAAAAAAAGTAACTACTCACAAATGATAATCATGCTCAAGATCAGAGGGGTATTAAATAGCATATTGGATCTGAACATATAATCGTCCACCAAATAAACCATATAGTAATCAACTACAAGATGTAATCAACACTACTAGTCAACCACAAGTACCAATCTATAGTTCCGGTACAAAGATTGAACACAAGAGATGAACTAGGGTTTGAGAGGATATGGTGCTATTGAAGATGTTGATGGAGATTGCCCTCCCCAAGATGGAAGAGTTGTTGGTGATGACGATGACGATGATTTCCCCCTCCGGGAGGGAAGTTCCCCCGGCGGAATCGCTCTGCCGGAGGGAAAAAGTGCTCCTGCCCAAGTTCCACCTCGAGACGGCAGCGCTTCGTCCTGAAACTCCTCTCCTTACCTTTTCTAGGTTAAACTGATTTAGATACCAGAAGATGGGCACCGAAGGTGGGATGGGCTGAGCACAACCCACCAGGGCGCGCCTGGGGGGCCTGGCGCGCCCTGGTGTCTTGTGCTCACTAGGTGCCCCCCTCTGGTAGTTATTTGCTCTAGTATTTCTTATTTATTCCATAAAATTTCCTCGTGAAGTTTCAGCTCATTTGGAGTTGTGCAGAATAGGTAGCCTGATGTAGCATTTTTAGGTCCAGATTTCGAGCTGCCGGAATTCTCCCTCTTTGTGTGAACCTTGCATATTATGAGAGAAAAGGCATTAGAATTACTCCAAAAAGCATTACTATGCATAAAAAATATATAAATAACAGTAGGTAAACATGATGCAAAATGGATGTATCAAACAACAAGCAAATATAGTCATTCGTATTGGTATTGATGAAATTGTACTACACACTAAACAGTTGCACATATAGAGCATCACATTGTGAACAACTGAATTAAAGAAGGCATACTGCGAACAACCAAATATAGTAACTAAAACCGGACATATTCTCACTACACTACAAAAGGGGATCGACAAAGCAAATCATGGGTTCCCTCCTGTGAAGAGGCACGACAAAACAAATCATGGGTTTGCTTACTTGTCATAGATGGGCTCATTCCTATGGGAAGAGCACAGACTCTGGGTGTTGGTGTCAAAACCGGCAGATCTCGGGTAGGGGGTCCCGAACTGTGAGTCTAAGGATCGAAGGTAACAAGGAGGTAGGGGACACGATGTTTACCCAGGTTTGGGTCCTCTTAATGGAGGTAATACCCTACTTCCTTCTTGATTGAATATGATGAATATAAGGGTTACAAGAGTTGATCTACCTCAAGATCGTAATGGCTAAACCCCAGATGTCTAGCCTATATGATTGTGATCCTGCCCTACGGACTAAACCCTCCGGTTTATATAGACACCAGAGGGATCTAGAGTTGTACGGAGTTGGTTACAGAGGAAAGAAAGTACGTGATCCGAACGCCAAGCTTGCCAGCCACGCCAAGGAGAGTCCCATCTGAACACGGAGAATGTTCCTCTATCTTGTATCTTCGTGGCCCATCAGTCCGACCCATGTCACATAGCACGGACGCCCGAGGACCCCCTAGTCCAGGACTCCCTCAGTAGCCCCTGAACCAGGCTTCAATGACGATGTATCCGGCGTGCAGATTGTCTTCGGCATTGCAAGGCGGGTTCTCTCTTCCTAATACTCCAACAAAGTTTTCCACACACAAGAGCTGTGTCCGGCCTTGCTTAACATGTACAACCCTAAGATGTAAAAAGCAACAATACTTAAAAATAAGTCACGTCCATGGGCGATTTTTCTAGCGAGGGGTTATGTCCTGGCCGAGTTAGAATTCTGAACCGTTTTACAACCTCGTTCCGTATTTCAATGCACAACCCTTGATACGTCTTGTCAAGGCAGAGATCGTGTCCCCTTATCACGGGATTTTCGTAATGAGGGTTTGGGTTATCCAACCGTGCCGTTCACACGTCCCCTCGGGAATAGGCGAGATTTAAGGCTTGTGAGGGGGCGCTTGACATCCACTGCCTTTATAAGAAGATAAGGGTCCGTCTTTTTACCCCACGCCTTCTTCCTCCTTGGCCCACCTTCCATTCGAGCTCCAATGCCCAAGTCTCAATCCTTTCCCTCCCCACCAAGCACTCCTAGCCATGTCCGGATCTAGAGCGCAGGGAAAGTGGATGACCTCCTCTTTTACAGAGGAGAACATCACGGAGCTCCGAGAAGCTGGGTACCTAGCCACGGACATAGTCCACCAGCTTCCTGCCGAAAAGCAGATCGTTCCCACTCCGGAGCCCAATGAAAGGGTAGTGTTCATCCCCCATTTCCTTCGCAGACTAGGGTTTCCTCTTCATCCTTTTGTCTGCGGTCTCATGTTCTACTATGGGCTAGATTTTCATGATCTAGCCCCAAATTCCTTCCTCAATCTCTCGGTGTTTATCATTATGTGCGAGGCATTCCCCCGCATCCCTCCCCACTTCGACTTATGTCTCAAGGTCTTTAATGTGAAGCCAAAGGTGGTCGAGGGACAACATGCGGAGTGCGGATGTGCCATGGTAAGCAAGCTCCCGATGTCAATTTGCCAACAGGGACCTTTGTGGAGAGCATCAAAGGATGGCAGTAGGGGTGGTTCTATATCAGGAACCCTGCAACGCCACATGGGATGCCGCACCTGAGTTCAAATCTGGGCCTCCGATGCGTCTTACATCCTGGCTTAATAAGGGCCTAGATTGGGAATCGCCTGACGAGGTGACAACGCTGGAGAGCCGCATCAAGGGCGTGATAAACAAGAAAACCAGCCTCCCCAGCATGATTCGGGTGATGTTTTTTTACTGGATTCTCCCCTGTCAACGCCGGTCTCAATATATGTGGGAATTCGACCCGGCCGGTCCTTGGACTCTAAAGTGGTTCTTCGGCACGACGCACAAAGACATGTGGGAACTGCTCTTCCAGACTCAAAAGTCATGGCCGGAGTCAATCGAAGACCGCGGCTATAATTGCGCACGTCCAACCTCTCTCGTAGGTTTTATAATGACTTTTATTTGCAATTGAAGGGAGTATATTGAACCCTCTTACTTCCACAGGGCCGGACAAAGAAGGCGGAGCAGATTAGCTGTCCGGCTCCGCTGCCCGAGGATTAGGCCACTCCCTTGCTGGCCAAGATGCTAGTTCCAGCGCTGTATCAGGCGTCGGAGAAGAAGGCCAAGAAGAAGGGCAAGAGACCAGAGGTGCTGTCCGTCGTAAGGGTACTTCAGACGCTATGTCCGAAGACTCCGAAGCCTCCTCCTCCCATGATGAAGACGTAGAGGAGGAAGAGAGTAACTCTCCCCCAAGGAGGGGAAAAGAAAAGGGGGGCTCCTTCGGATCTGGAGGCGGAGGTGGCCAAGAAGGGAAAACCCTCATTTTCGGATAATTCTGAAGCGGATGCCGATGCCACCCCAAAGCGGTGCCCCAGTTCAAAGCCCTCGGTTGAATCGTAAGTATCCGAAGACACCATATACATATCTGATTTTATACCTTACTATTTTATCATACTGAAGTGCGCATTATAACCCGGCTTGCGATCTCCCCCAACGGTCATCGTCATCTGGGAACTCGCTAGGGACGAATGCGATGGAGAGCGAGTCACCTCGCAGATTTCTCCACCCACTACCTGGGATAAAACCGAAGTGCTATCTCGGGAGATCGTGAAGGTGGCGGCAGAGGGTAATACCTCTGTTGCCGAAGAGAGGGGGAAATCCACCCCTATGGAGACCGATGATGGGGGCAACGCTCAGTTCGGCCCCCAACCAAATATTATTCCGGAGACCAATACGACTCCGGAATCACAACAGCCACCCTCTTCATGGGAGGGGATGTGCCGTATCCACCGGTGTCCTCTATTAATCTAGAGGCTCCGGACAATCTGATGGAAGCGCTTCGAGGTGCTTCCATTGTGGAGAAGCACCATACCCTAATGGGCACGATGGTTGAAAGGGTTCGGTCTGCCAAAAGCGGATTGAACCAATTCTACACTAGCCTTCTAACAGGCTTTGAGGTATGTGAAGTAATGTATTTTTGGTTATTTACAAAAGGAATAACTGTGTATAGATAGTAGCCCCTGAGACTCTGTTCGGCGTTTCCCGAAGAAGGGCCGAGCAGAGGATCAAATAATATATCACAGGAGCTAACATATATGTCTATGTTGATGAGCAGGCTGCGAAGTTGGCCGCAGCCTCGCATGCAGCCAAAGTCTCCGAACTAAAGTGGAGGCTGGAGGCAAAACAAGGTATGTTATACCGAAGCATAACTGAACTGATATGAGTTCCAATTCGTTATCTGATTGAGCTTTATATTTATGCTCATAGCTGACTCGTCTGAGGTCGACGCCCTCAAGAGTGCGCTAGCCGTAGCCAAAAAGGAGGCGGACGAGGAATGCGCCGCTTGCCAAAAGCATGAGGCAAGGTTGGATGAAGTCCAACAAGCGCTCACAGACGCCATAAGGAAATGTGAGTCTTTGGAGCGCAAGGTATCGGATCAAGAATCCGATCTTACTACGGCGCTCCAAAGTGCAAAGGAGGCCCAGGTTGAAGCCGAAGGTGCCTATCAGGAGATCCGCGAGGCCAAGAAGATTGTGGCTGGTAAGACTTTTAATATGCAAAGCAAATATGTAAGGAGAAAGTACACCTTCTTGACACGCATTTGGAGTTCTCCAGGAGCGTTTGCGGATTTTCCCCGAAGTGTTGCAATTGCTACAGATTTCTTCCGAGCCGAGGAGGGGAGCTCAATAGAGAAACTGTTTTGGTCACAATACCGTGAGCCAGAGCAACCCTTGCCCCTCAGCGATCAGCTGAAACAGCTGACCGAGCTGCATAGGATGGCCGAGCTGGCCATGAAGGATGTCATAATCCGTTTTTGGCCAGCCAAACCAATACCTAATAGCTACTTCAGGCCTGTGAAGCGGCTGGTCGATGCCTGCCCAAGGCTAGATGCTATTAAGCGGTCGATCTGCATCGAAGGTGCCCGGATAGCCTTCGCCCGTGTCAAGGTACAATGGGAGAAGATGAATGCCACTAGCTTTGCAACCGAAGGAGCGCCCGCAGGCAAGGAGCATCGTACGCCGGAGAAGTACTTCAATGACGTCCTTGAAGGATCCCGTATTATAGAGGGCCTGTGCTCGAAGGACGTGATGTTTAATTGATTGTATCCGCAATGCCCAAACTGTGTAATGAAAACAAAGCGTTCATATAATGTTAGTCTTGTTTTATCTGAATTCATTTATCCTCCATTACAGCCGTTTATTAAATCTGAGAGTTGGCCAGTCATCAGCTTCAGCCCCTCACGTAGATATTACGGTTTTTAGCACAGCACAGAAACACACTTAACCAAACGGTTTGGTCCTTGAAGGAGGTGCTAGTGTGGTGAACCAGGCAATCAGACTATGCGGCTTTATCACTCTCACTTAGCCATAGGAGTTTGACAATAGAATTATAGGCGCAACCCCTGGTATTGATCGGCGATCCTAACTCGGGCACTGTAAACACCTGACCAGGTTAAACTAGTCCTTCATGTGACACGGAAAAAATCGCAAGAGATTTATACTGAGTCACCGAATAGCTAACCAGCTCTTGCCGCATCATAATAGTCAGTTTTGGGATTTCTCTATTGAGATGTTTGTCCGGCCAACCATAAACACAATCGCAGTAGTTCTCCCTTTACTTCCTTAGCCAAACAATCGGAACGTAAGGTAGTAACCACAGGAGCCAGTGTCACATCCCTAGCTTTACCTTGCACTAGGATAGCACTTGTCTGTTGCATCATGTTTAAATATTATTTAAGTTGAAATGGGGATTGATCAAACCCTAGCATCAGAAAGAATTCAAATAGGATCAAATAAAATCTTTTCCATTAATCCCAAAATGTGTCACACCCTAGCTAGTCATGCATTAGAGTGTTGCATCATGTTTATTCTTTCATCAGAAACCTGAAATGGGGATGACAGAACCCCCAGCCCCCTCTGAAACCAATTAGGGTTTACTAAAAAAACTTTTTCAATGAACCTGAAATGCCCTTCTAAAATGCCATCATTTTTGTCTTGGTTCAGAACCTCTACCAGAAGTGATGCACATTTTCCTAGGCCATCTTAGGGTTTTTGAATTAAATCATAAATATTTGAATTTGGGCACTTAAAATTATATAAAATATTTAAATGCTCAAATATCTCCAAACTAAAATGTTTCATGTTGGAAATAATCCAACTATGGACCAGGAGTAGTTTGGTGATTTTAGGAGTTGCCTAAGTATTTTTATTAATTCAACAAAGTTGCAGAAGTATTAAAACAGAAAACAAAAAAAATAGAAAAACCTTACCTGGCGCCCAGCACCCGGCCCACCTGCCGGCCCAGCCCAGCGCCGCTCCAGCGAGCTGCTTGCCGGCCAGGCAGGCAGGCAGGTGCCCGACGGCGACCGCAGCGCGCGCCACGCAGCTGGCTGCCGCCTTGCTCCACCTCCTCGCCTCGGGGCTGGATGGATGAGCTCCACGCAGCGCCGTGAAACTGCAGGACACCTCCATTCTTCCCCAACCTCTCTCTCTCGCGCTCCCCCGCCATGGCCGACGCCATCGCCGCCACCCCCTCGCCGTAGCCACGCCCTCCGTCGACCCCACGCCGTGCCGCCGTGTCCAGGAGCTCCGCTACCCTCCTCTCCTTCGAGCAAGCCGAGCCCCGAGCGCTCGCAAGGCCCGAGCCCACTGCATCGACCTCGCCCGAACCGCCGTCGCCGGAGATCCCCTTCAACGCCGTCGTCGCTCCGGTCCGTCCCCGGCCGCACCAAGGGCCTCGTTGAACTCCCCGTGAGCTTAGCCATCTCTCCCTCCCTTCTTTCTTGCTCCCGAGCCGTGTAGCGACCTCCCGGAGCTCAACCGCACCCACCGCCGCGGAGCTCGTCGCCGACGTGCTCCCGGTCACCCTCCGACCACTCCACGGTGTCCATCATGCTCACCGCGTCACGTAGCACCTAACTAGCTACTCTCCGCACCTCACCGACCCCCCTAGCGACAAGTTCGACTTCGGCCGAACCCCGGTGGCCGCCAAAGTCGTCGCCGGCGCCAACTCCGGCCACCCCGACCCCAACGGACTCCACCAAGAGCTGCGGCTCGACCCTAGCTCCTCTCCGGTGGCCTCCGCGGCTCGTTTGGTTGCCGGAACGACAAAAATCACTTCCGCCGCCGCGTCGGGCTCGCCGGCGGCTAAACGCCGGTGCAGCCGACCCGGGTTTGACCACGGGTGGGCCCTGGTTGACTCTCCTGAGTCAATGACAGGTGGGGCCCAGCCCTGTTAATTAAACAGGTTTAGTTTTAATTAAACTTTAACTAATCTAATCACACTGACACGCGGGACCCACTGTCAGGTTTGACCCGGACGTGTCCCGTTGACCTGCTGACGTCACACTGACGTCAGGCTGACGCAGTAATTGATTTTCTGGAATTAATCTAATATAGGAAATTCCAGAATATAGTTTAAACTTCAAAAATTCATAACTTTTATTCTGTAACTCCAAATCAGACAAATTATATATGAAAAATGATCAGAAAAATCCAATCTATCCATCTGTACTATTTTCATGCATGATTAAACAAGTTAACCTGATGTTTAATGCAGAACAAGGAAAAACACTTAAAAGGGCCATGTTTGAGTTTGAAATTTGAATCTTTGATTCAAATTGGTTCAAACCCTTCTGGTCTTAGTTGCATTAGCCCAACACACTCATATTGCCATGTTTCATGCATGCATCATATTGTTGCACATTGTTTGGTGATGGTTGTGTATCGGTGTTCTTGCGGCAGGTTCTGCCTCCGAGGAGTACCGTGATTACCCTAACGAAGAACCGTATCAGTGCATCGAACCATCAGGCAAGCAACCAACCATTTGATCATATCGATACAATCCCATGTTCTCGCTCCTGCTCTCTTTTACTGCATTAAGACAACGCGTTTCAAACTGCTGTGTGCTACGGTAGTTGAACCCACTTCCTCTGCATGACCTGTCATTGCCACAGTAACTAGATGAAACCCACTAGCATGTATAGGAGTTGATTGAGCCATATGTATGTGTTGTTCCTACCTTGCTATGCCTGCTATGCTTAGAGTCGTGTCAGGTCTGGTTCATCTGGGTGATGGGCTAGAGTGAAATGATTATGTCGGTAATGAGAGTGGTGCGGTGAACACGATTTGGTAAAGGTATCGATGAGAGGCCATGTAGGAGTACATGGTGGGTTGTTTCATTGAAGCCGACCTTAAGCACTGAGATCTGTATGTGTGATTTAAGAATCAGCTACTACCATGCATTGGGCCCGAAACCAATGGACCCTCTCGGCTTCTTATTCACCCTAGTTCTCCGTCCAGGAGTTGCAAGTAGTTTCTGGTGTTTGTAGCCTACTGGAGGCCGTGGACAGCGCTGACCGTAGGGGTGGGCTGTGATGCGGTAGGTACGTGGCCGGGGATACCGGGCACCCGTTAGGTGTCATGGACCCCTGTACACATCGTTCGGGGCCGTATGGGAAACCTCGGCCGGACTCCCTGCGGATGGAACCTGGATAGGCGATAAACCTGGATTGGAGATTTAGGTGGTTAGGTAGGTCGTGGCCGACACCCACGTTGGGCTTCCGCTTGAAGGTTGCCGAGTACATGTCGTGTAAACGACGGTAAGTGGTGAGAGTGTGTATGAAGAAGTACACCCCTGCAGGGTTATCATGATCTATTCGAATAGCCGCGTCCGCGGTAAAGGACTACTTGGTTGCCTATACAGTTCATAGACAAGTAAATGGAAACTACTAAAAGCCTCAAGATAAGTGTGAGTGCCGAGGATGGCTCTTCCGTAGGAAGACGGAGGTGGATCCTCGGTAGTGTATTGAAGTGGTGAGTAGTGGACTCGTGTGCGCAAAACCATTTCAAGGTGGAGTCTCGTAGGATAGCCTAGCCAAGAGTCAAAGCTGGCTTGCTGCAACAAGTCCACCAACCCTTCTTGATAATGTGCATGTATGTAGGATCTGATGTAAGTCTTGCTGAGTACCTTTGTACTCATGTTGCTATAATTTACATTTTTACAGAAGACGCTGCAACCCCTTCTGATGGGTTCTTCGTAGACGTTGACATCAATGAGTAGGCTAAGGCCCAGGTGGTGATCCTGAGCTTGTGAAGGACCACGTAGTATAGCTAGGCTTTCCAAGCCTCTTTTATTTTACTAGTTGTCTGTACCCAGACAAGCTACTTCCGCTGCTGGTTTGTATGACTGTATGACTTGAATGCTGGGTCGTGTGACCCATACCTTTGTGTATGTTATGTATGGCTCTCTGAGCCTTAAATAAAGTACTTGTGTCATAGAGTCATGTTGTGATGCCTTGTTGTATTTGCACATATCGAGCATATTGTGTGTATGATTGAAATGCTTGGTATGTGTGGGATCTGACTATCTAGTTGTTTATCCTTAGTCGCCTCTCTTACCGGGAAATGTCTCCTAGTGTTACCACTGAGCCATGGTAGCTTGCTACTGCTCTGGAACACTTAGGCTGGCCGGCATGTGTCCTTCTTCGTTCCTGTGTCTGTCCCTTCGGGGAAATGTCACGCATTGAGTACCGGAGTCCTGTTAGCCCGCTACAGCCCGGTTTACCGGAGTCCTGCTAGCCCAGTGCTACAGCCCGGACCCACTTGCTGATGACCGACACGTTCGTTGCTGGGTCATGGATGCCTGTCCCTGTAAGTCTGTGCCACTTTGGGTTTACGACTAGCCATGTCAGCCCGGGCTCCTTATCATATGGGTACTAGCGACACTATCATATACATGTGCCAAAAGGCGCAAACGGTCCTGGGCAAAGGTAAGGCGACACCCGTGGGAATACCGTGCGTGAGGCCGCAAAGTGATATGAGGTGTTACATGCTAGACCTATGTGGCATCGAGTCGGGGTCTTGACAGCGTTGGCATCAGAGCCGGACTGCCTGTAGGTTCTCCAAGCCAAACTGGTCGATGTTGAGTCTAGAAATTCTTTAGTTATATGTAGGGGAATTGTTTGTGGGTTGGAACGTAAGGCTCTTTTTACTCCTTTATCTTATGACATTCTGATCTGAGTCAGTCTATTCTTCCACCGGGGGTTAAGGAATTAGGATCTATTCTCTCTATCAGGATCACGTGTCACTAATCAGTAGTACCTTATAGGTTTGATGGATACAAGCCTAGTTCAGTTCTACTACCACATTATGTTGTTAGGATGGACTCAGAACTTTGATATGATGATGTTGAGTGTGTATGAAATCCTTTGTCAAATGTCTCAAAATCCTTCTTGAGCATTTACAGCTGTTATGCTGCCGAAATTTTGCTGGAAATTCTAATGCCTTTGCTTTATGGTTGTGCTTTCAGATGGCCACTCGCGATCTTAATCAAGTGGTTCGCCTGACTCGATGCCTAGATGTACCCGGCCATACCGCCATGTTGGTCAGGGTAATGACTGAGGCTGGATACCATTGGTATCCTGAGTACACGGTCGAAGAGCAATTCCGAGACTTTAATCAAAGCCAGTATCTCTGCACTGTCAGGATATTTCCATCTTATCCTGGATCCACCGAGCCCCTTCACTGCTCCTATGGACTCGGGTTTACTATTGAGATGGCTGTGCAGGACGCCGCCTACTCTATGATGACCATCATGCAAGTCAGGTCTGGCCTATTTCGGGACTCTGATTTCCGGTATATGCCAGGATCACTTCCAGGAGCACAAGGGTATCTCCAGGCTATCTATGCTGACCCCACTCAGGAGGATTCACGGACTCGCACCACTGCTGAGATGCTCGAGGATAAGGACCGTGAAAATCGGGCCTTGAGGCTAGAGCTTTTCAATACCCGTGCTGACCATTGGGCCACGTTGACTCGGTTTGCACCGGCGGTGCAAGCTGGATATTCGGATATGCGCGATCTCTATCCTGTGAGATCTGCTCTGCCAGACGTGATGGGTTGGCGTGATGTAGGAGGCATCACCCCACCTCGTGGTCCTCGCAGGCCACCGTCTGTTGGTCCAAGACCTCATCCTAGTCCCTATGGTCCGCAAGCTCCGCGAGATCGTCTGTTCCCGGATGATCATGTTGAGCTTCTAGGCTATGGAGGTGACTTCTACGAGAACTACTACGGATCGGTCTGAGTTAGTGGTAGTATCACTAGTTCGTACCAGCTATGTCGTCTATCGTCCTGCGTGACTCGTGGGATATGACCTAGTTTGTACCGCCTTCCGGAGGTGTAGAAAAATAATGTATAGGAGCTTGGGATGCCTCCGATGAGATGTAATCCTCTTATCACCGTAATAGTACCTTGTTTGGTCTTGTACTAAACCTTGTATGGTGTGTATGACGATGGAATAAAGAAGCAGTTTCTGTATCTACCATGTCATACGGATGATCATCTTGCATTCCGAGTTACTCCTTACATTCTGTATTCTATGTCGGAATCTTATCATTCTGACTAAATCATTGTCTTGTTTACCTAGGATGGTCAACACGTGCAATAACCCTGCTCCTCAAGAGCAGGCCGAAGGCAGTGAAGTCAGGAATGCAAATCTGCCTCATCCTCCTTCCCTAGCCGAGGTTATGATGGAAGCCGAAAGAAACAAGCGGGAGACCAACCGTTTGTTGGAATGTATTGAACAGAACACAGCACACCATCAGAGGACTAACGTGGTGTCACTCAGTGATTTCATCAAGTTACATCCACCCACGTTCCACCACTCCGTCGAGCCTCTCGACGCTGATGACTGGCTTCGCAGTATTTCTCACAAACTGCGCTCCGCGCTAGTAGCCGAGGCTGACAAGGTCACCTTTGCTGCATATCATCTTGAAGGCCCCGCCAGTCTCTGGTGGGAGAATTATGGAGCTATGCGCCCAGCGGGCCATGTCACTACTTGGGCTGAATTCAGCGAGGCTTTCCGTGAACATCACATTCCGGAGGGTCTCATGGACCGTAAACGTGAGGAATTTTGCAGTTTCACTCAGGGCCGACTCTCTGTGGATGCTTACAGCAGGGAGTTCGGTAACCTCGCACGATATGCCACTGAGGAAGTTTCTACCGATGCCAAGAAGCAAGCAAGGTTCCGTAAGGGGCTTAGTCCTGAGCTCCGCCGCGACCTCCGTCTGCATGAGTGCACATCTTTTCAGAAGCTTGTTAACAAGGCCATCAGTGCTGAGACTGGTCAGACTGATTATGACGCAACACGCAAGCATGGCCGTGACGTGGGTTCCTCATCCGGTGCTGGTCCTCAGAAGCGCCGCGTGTGGGTGCCCAACACTGCCCTGCTACCCAGGTTCACACCGAGGCCATCCTTCCAGGCGCCTCGTCCCGTTCAACAGTCTGCACCAGCCAAGCCCTATGGTGGTCCAACCAACAGTGCTCCTCCACGTACCAGTTCCGTGACTTGTTTCAAGTGTGGGGAATCTGGCCACTATATGCGTGAGTGTTCCCAGACCAACCCCAACCAACCTGCTAAAGCTGTTGGCCGTGGCAAGCCGACAGGGAAAGTGTTCCACGCCAAGCCGGCCACCGCTACACGTGGCCATGTCAACTGTATCTCTGCCGAAGAAGCTCAAGAGGATCCCAACGTCGTTCTCGGTACGCTCCTTGTTAATTGCCACCCGGCATCTGTTCTTTTCGATACAGGAGCCTCTCATTCATTTATATCCGAGAACTATGCTCGTTTGCATAACACCACATTCTGTGACATGCCATCCACTATGGAAATTTCTACTCCCGGTTCTAGATGGCAAACCTCCAGGGTAAGTTATGGAAATGAAATCCAAGTCGACAGACTTGTTTTCCTTGCATCTTTGATAGCTCTCAAATCTTCGGATATTAATATCATTTTGGGTATGGACTGGATGTCAGCTCATCATGCCAAAATTGATTGCTTCTCTAGGACTGTTCAACTCACTCATCCTTCGGGGAGGATAGTCAATGTCTTGACCCGAATAGCCAAGCGACAGTTATATTCTCTAAAAACCAGCCCTTTGCCCGACCTTGAGGACGTTCCGGTAGTCCGTGACTTCCCGGATGTCTTCCCAGAGGAATTGCCAGGTGTTCCACCTGACAGGGATGTGGAGTTCGTAATAGACCTCATTCCAGGAACCGTCCCGATTGCTAGAAGACCCTATAAGATGGCACCACTAGAACTAGCCGAGCTTAAGAAACAACTCGATGAGTCCTTGAAAAATGGTTTCATCCGACCTAGTTCATCTCCGTGGGCTTGCCCCGTCCTCTTCGTCAAGAAGAAGGATGGTACGGACCGGATGGTTGTAGATTATCGACCTGTCAATTTGGTCACAATCAAGAACAAATATCCGCTCCCCAGGATCAACGACCTGTACGATCAGCTCGCTGGATCCTCAGTCTTCTCCAAAATGGATTTGAGGTTGGGCTACCATCAAATCAAAATCAGGAACGGGGACATTCCTAAAACGGCCTTTGTTACTCGTTATGGCCAATACGAGTACACCATCATGTCCTTCGGTTTAACCAACGCTCCAGCCACCTTTTCTCGGTTAATGAACTCAATCTTCATGGAGTATTTGGATAAATTCGTCGTGGTTTATCTCGATGATATACTCATCTACTCAAAGAACGAGGAAGAACATGCCGAACATCTAAGGCTAGTGTTGAAGAAACTTCGAGAGCATCGTCTTTATGCCAAATTCTCTAAATGTGAATTTTGGTTGTCAGAAGTGACCTATCTGGGTCATGTAATATCTGGTAAAGGTATTGCTGTTAACCCTGAGCGAGTTCAAGCCGTCCTTAATTGGACTCCACCTGAATCGGTCAAGCAAGTTCGGAGTTTTCTGGGCTTAGCGAGCTATTGCCGTCGCTTTGTCGAAAATTTCTCCAAAGTTGCTAAACCTCTAACCGAACTCCTCAAGAAAGATAAAAAGTTCGAGTGGACTCCACAATGTGAGCAAAGCTTTCAGGAATTGAAAAGACGCCTGACCTCTGCTCCCGTACTGGTACCGCCAGATTTCTCTAAGGACTTTGTTATCTACTGCGACGCCTCGCGACAAGGACTAGGTTGCATTTTCATGCAAGATCGACACGTAATTGCTTACGCTTCACGGCAATTGCACCCACATGAGGAGAATTATCCTACTCATGATCTAGAGCTTGCAGCCGTAGTCTATGCACTTAAGACCTGGCGACATTACCTCCTCGGTAATCGTTGCGAAATATTCACTGATCACCAAAGTCTGAAGTACATCTTCACCCAACCGGATTTGAATCTCAGGCAAAGACGTTGGGTTGATTTGATCAAAGATTTCGACTTAGGAATAACTTACACCCCAGGGAAAGCCAACGTCATGGCTGATGCGCTAAGTCGTAAATCTTATTGTAACAACCTGATGTTACAACAAAGTCAACCGCTTCTCCATGAGGAATTTCGGAAGCTTAACCTTCACATTGTTCCTCAAGGTTTTCTTTCCACTTTGGTGGCGAAACCTACCCTTACGGATCAGATCATCAAAGCACAGAAGGTAGATCCGGGAATTTCCCGCATCAAGAGAAACATCAAGAAAGGAGTTGCAAATTGTTTCTCCATTGATGATCAAGGGGTCGTATACTTCGGGAATCGACTAGTGGTTCCCAAGGTGCGAAACCTGAGACGATTGATCCTTAAGGAAGCTCATGAATCTCCTCTCACCATTCATCCCGGTAGTACTAAGATGTATCAGGACCTACGCCAGAGGTTCTGGTGGACTAGGATGAAAAGAGAAATTGCTCAGTACATTGCTAATTGCGACGTCTGCCGTCGTGTAAAAGCAGAGCATCAACGGCCTGCTGGCACCCTTCAACCCTTAGCTATTCCTGAATGGAAATGGGATAAAATTGGTATGGATTTCATTACCGGTTTTCCCAGGACCAAGAGAGGGAATAATGCTATCTTCGTCGTTGTCGATCGTCTTTCCAAAGTGGCCCATTTCTTACCTGTTCGTGAGAGTATAACCGCTAGTCAGTTGGCAGACTTATACATCTCCCGAATAGTGTCTCTCCATGGTGTTCCTTTGGAAATTAACTCGGATCGAGGAAGTCTTTTCACCTCTCGATTTTGGGAAAGTTTCCAAAATGCTATGGGAACCCGCCTTTCTTTTAGCACCGCTTTCCACCCTCAGACGAGTGGTCAAGTGGAACGCGTCAACCAGATTCTAGAAGACATGCTTCGAGCCTCTGTTATCTCATTCGGAATGGAGTGGGAGAAATGCCTTCCATTTGCCGAATTTGCTTACAACAACAACTATCAATCTAGCTTGGGTAAAGCCCCTTTTGAAGTTCTCTATGGAAGACGGTGTCGAACACCCCTTAACTGGTCAGAAACCGGGGAAAGACAATTCTTTGGCCCGGATATGATTCAGGAAGCAGAAGAGCAAGTTCGCATCGTTCGTGAAAAGTTGAAAACAGCCCAATCTCGTCAGAAGAGTCAATATGACCGAAAACATAAGGCTATGACTTTCGAGGTTGACGAGAAGGCTTACCTTCGGGTTACCCCTCTGAAGGGAACCCGTCGTTTCGGTATCAAAGGCAAATTGGCTCCTCGTTACATTGGACCTTTTCGCATTCTCGCTAAACGAGGAGAAGTTGCCTACCAGTTGGAACTACCTCCGCATCTCTCCAGAGTCCACGATGTCTTCCACGTTTCCCAACTCAGGCATTGCTTCTCGGATCCTATCCATGGAGTGGACCACGAAACGCTTGATCTCCAAGATAATCTTACATATCGAGAGTACCCCATTCGTATCCTCGATCAGGCCGAGCGTACCACTCGACGTCACAATATCAAGTTTCTCAAAGTTCAATGGTCGCACCATTCTGAGGATGAAGCAACTTGGGAAAGGGAGGATCGTCTTCGGCTCGAGTACCCCGCCCTCTTTCCGGAGGAACCCAAATCTCGGGACGAGATTCTTTTGAGTGGGGGTGAGTTGTCACACCCTAGCTAGTCATGCATTAGAGTGTTGCATCATGTTTATTCTTTCATCAGAAAGCTGAAATGGGGATGACAGAACCCCCAGCCCCCTCTGAAACCAATTAGGGTTTACTAAAAAAACTTTTTCAATGAACCTGAAATGCCCTTCTAAAATGCCCATCATTTTTGTCTTGGTTCAGAACCTCTGCCAGAAGTGATGCACATTTTCCTAGGCCATCTTAGGGTTTTTGAATTAAATCATAAATATTTGAATTTGGGCATTTAAAATTATATAAAATATTTAAATGCTCAAATATCTCCAAACTAAAATGTTTCATGTTGGAAATAATCCAACTATGGACCAGGAGTAGTTTGGTGATTTTAGGAGTTGCCTAAGTATTTTTATTAATTCAACAAAGTTGCAGAAGTATTAAAACAGAAAACAAAAAAAAATAGAAAAACCTTACCTGGCGCCCAGCACCCGGCCCACCTGCCGGCCCAGCCCAGCGCCGCTCCAGCGAGCTGCTTGCCGGCCAGGCAGGCAGGCAGGTGCCCGACGGCGACCGCAGTGCGCGCCACGCAGCTGGCTGCCGCCTTGCTCCACCTCCTCGCCTCGGGGCTGGATGGATGAGCTCCACGTAGCGCCGTGAAACCGCAGGACACCTCCATTCTTCCCCAACCTCTCTCTCTCGCGGTCCCCCGCCATGGCCGACGCCATCGCCGCCACCCCCTCGCCGTAGCCACGCCCTCCGTCGACCCCACGCCGTGCCGCCGTGTCCAGGAGCTCCGCTACCCTCCTCTCCTTCGAGCAAGCCGAGCCCCGAGCGCTCGCAAGGCCCGAGCCCACTGCATCGACCTCGCCCGAACCGCCGTCGCCGGAGATCCCCTTCAACGCCGTCGTCGCTCCGGTCCGTCCCCGGCCGCACCAAGGGCCTCGTCGAACTCCCCGTGAGCTTAGCCATCTCTCCCTCCCTTCTTTCTTGCTCCCGAGCCGTGTAGCGACCTCCCGGAGCTCAACCGCACCCACCGCCGCGGAGCTCGTCGCCGACGTGCTCCCGGTCACCCTCCGACCACTCCACGGTGTCCATCATGCTCACCGCATCATGTAGCACCTAACTAGCTACTCTCCGCACCTCACCGACCCCCCTAGCGACAAGTTCGACTTCGGCCGAACCCCGGTGGCCGCCAAAGTCGTCGCCGGCGCCAACTCCGGCCACCCCGACCCCAACGGACTCCACCAAGAGCTGCGGCTCGACCCCAGCTCCTCTCCGGTGGCCTCCGCGGCTCGTTTGGTTGCTGGAACGGCAAAAATCACTTCCGCCGCCGCGTCGGGCTCGCCGGCGGCTAAACGCCGGTGCAGCCGACCCGGGTTTGACCACGGGTGGGCCCTGGTTGACTCTCCTGAGTCAATGACAGGTGGGGCCCAGCCCTGTTAATTAAACAGGTTTAGTTTTAATTAAACTTTAACTAATCTAATCACACTAACACGCGGGACCCACTGTCAGGTTTGACCCGGACGTGTCCCGTTGACCTGCTGACATCACACTGACGTCAGGCTGACGCAGTAATTGATTTTCTGGAATTAATCTAATATAGGAAATTCCAGAATATAGTTTAAACTTCAAAAATTCATAACTTTTATTCTGTAACTCCAAATCAGACAAATTATATATGAAAAATGATCAGAAAAATCCAATCTATCCATCTGTACTATTTTCATGCATGATTAAACAAGTTAACCTGATGTTTAATGCAGAACAAGGAAAAACACTTAAAAGGGCCATGTTTGAGTTTGAAATTTGAATCTTTGATTCAAATTGGTTCAAACCCTTCTGGTCTTAGTTGCATTAGCCCAACACACTCATATTGCCATGTTTCATGCATGCATCATATTGTTGCACATTGTTTGGTGATGGTTGTGTATCGGTGTTCTTGCGGCAGGTTCTGCCTCCGAGGAGTACCGTGATTACCCTAACGAAGAACCGTATCAGTGCATCGAACCATCAGGCAAGCAACCAACCATTTGATCATATCGATACAATCCCATGTTCTCGCTCCTGCTCTCTTTTACTGCATTAAGACAACGCGTTTCAAACTGCTGTGTGCTACGGTAGTTGAACCCACTTCCTCTGCATGACCTGTCATTGCCACAGTAACTAGATGAAACCCACTAGCATGTTTAGGAGTTGATTGAGCCATATGTATGTGTTGTTCCTACCTTGCTATGCCTGCTATGCTTAGAGTCGTGTCAGGTCTGGTTCATCTGGGTGATGGGCTAGAGTGAAATGATTATGTCGGTAATGAGAGTGGTGCGGTGAACACGATTTGGTAAAGGTATCGATGAGAGGCCATGTAGGAGTACATGGTGGGTTGTTTCATTGAAGCCGACCTTAAGCACTGAGATCTGTATGTGTGATTTAAGAATCAGCTACTACCATGCATTGGGCCCGAAACCAATGGACCCTCTCGGCTTCTTATTCACCCTAGTTCTCCGTCCAGGAGTTGCAAGTAGTTTCTGGTGTTTGTAGCCTACTGGAGGCCGTGGACAGCGCTAACCGTAGGGGTGGGCTGTGATGCGGTAGGTACGTGGCTGGGGATACCGGGCACCCGTTAGGTGTCACGGACCCCTGTACACATCGTTCGGGGCCGTATGGGAAACCTCGGCCGGACTCCCTGCGGATGGAACCTGGATAGGCGATAAACCTGGATTGGAGACTTAGGTGGTTAGGTAGGTCGTGGTCGACACCCACGTTGGGCTTCCGCTTGAAGGTTGCCGAGTACATGTCGTGTAAACGACGGTAAGTGGTGAGAGCGTGTATGAAGAAGTACACCCCTGCAGGATTATCATGATCTATTCGAATAGCCGCGTCCACGGTAAAGGACTACTTGGTTGCCTATACAGTTCATAGACAAGTAAATGGAAACTACTAAAAGCCTCAAGATAAGTGTGAGTGCCGAGGATGGCTCTTTCGTAGGAAGACGGAGGTGGATCCTCGGTAGTGTATTGAAGTGGTGAGTAGTGGACTCGTGTGTGCAAAACCATTTCAAGTTGGAGTCTCATAGGATAGCCTAACCAAGAGTCAAAGCTGGCTTGCTGCAACAACTCCACCAACCCTTCTTGATAATGTGCATGTATGTAGGATCTGATGTAAGTCTTGCTGAGTACCTTTGTACTCATGTTGCTATAATTTACATTTTTACAAAAGACGCTGCAACCCCTTCTGATGGGTTCTTCATAGACGTTGACATCAATGAGTAGGCTAAGGCCCAGGTGGTGATCCTGAGCTTGTGAAGGACCACGTAGTATAGCTAGGCTTTCCAAGCCTCTTTTATTTTACTAGTTGTCTGTACCCAGACAAGCTACTTCCGCTGCTGGTTTGTATGACTGTATGACTTGAATGCTGGGTCGTGTGACCCGTACCTTTGTGTATGTTATGTATGGCTCTCTGAGCCTTAAATAAAGTACTTGTGTCATAGAGTCATGTTGTGATGCCTTGTTGTATTTGCACATATCGAGCATATTGTGTGTATGATTGAAATGCTTGGTATGTGTGGGATCTGACTATCTAGTTGTTTATCCTTAGTAGCCTCTCTTACCGGGAAATGTCTCCTAGTGTTACCACTGAGCCATGGTAGCTTGCTACTGCTCTGGAACACTTAGGCTGGCCGGCATGTGTCCTTCTTCGTTCCTGTGTCTGTCCCTTCAGGGAAATGTCACGCATTGAGTACCGGAGTCCTGTTAGCCCGCTACAGCCCGGTTTACCGGAGTCCTGCTAGCCCAGTGCTACAGCCTGGACCCACTTGCTGATGACCGACACATTCGTTGCTGGGTCATGGATGCCTGTCCCTGTAAGTCTGTGCCACTTTGGGTTTACGACTAGCCATGTCAGCCCGGGCTCCTTATCATATGGGTACTAGCGACACTATCATATACGTGTGCCAAAAGGCGCAAACGGTCCCGGGCAAAGGTAAGGCGACACCCGTGGGAATACCGTGCGTGAGGCCGCAAAGTGATATGAGGTGTTACATGCTAGACCTATGTGGCATCGAGTCGGGGTCTTGACAAAATGTCCCTAAGAAAAGTTCATGATTTCTGGTTAACGTGAAAACCTGTGCCAAAAATGATGAATATATTTTAGGTCATTTCTGGATTTTTGAATTAACTCATATTGTATTTGAATTGGAGCATTTAAATCCTATAAATATTTTAAATGCTCTAATAATTCTGAAACTAGTTGAGGGCTGTTGAAAATAATTCTAATTGTGCCCACAAATATTTTCAGAAGTTTTAGAAGTGGTTTAGTATTTTACTAAATAAACAACAGAAAAGCAAAAATAGAAAACAGTAATTAAAATAGAAAAGGAGAAAGGAACCTACCTGGCCCACTTACCTATAGCCGGCCCAGCATGAACGGCCCAGCCCACTTACCTCCTCGCTCGTCGTCTTCCTCTGCCAGTAGGCAGAGGCGAAGACGCATGCGCGCGCTGGGAGGCCTCCACCTCCTGCTTCGCGCTGGCAGCGTCCCCACGAGTCCAACTGCTCGCCTGGAGATGCCCAGCACCCCCCTTCACCTCTTCCCTCTCCCCTGGACCTCTTCCCCTCCTCTGGTCTCTCCGCGCGGCACCACCGAACACACCCGCCGCCGCCGACGAGCACCATCACGGCCACTGGCCCCCACACGCCTCTCCGACGCGCCAAGAAGCTCCGCTGTATACCTCTACGCCGTTTCCACCGATCCACATGATGGGAAGAGCCCCGGAGCGCCATCCCTTATGTCTTCTTCCTCCTCGGGTCACCGAGATCGCCGGCGACCGTGCTCCCACTCCGACGCGTCCCCGAGCCCGCTGAACTTCTCCTCCGCCCCCCAGTGAGCCCTGATCTCTTCCCCCTTGTCCCCTTCTTCGATAGCGCGCCCTAGCTAGCCCACCGTCAAGCCTGAGCGCTCTTCGCCGTCGGCCATGTCGCCACCGTGGCTATGGCCGTGCAAGCTTGCGCCTGAGCACACCACTGCGATAAGCGTGCTCCCAGGAGTCGACCGCGACCACTCGCGGCTCCTGCTGTGCCCTACAACGTCAATTCGATCGACGCCTGAATGCCGACCGCCGCACTTGCCATCACCACCGTCGTTCTAGGCCCCCTCCAGCAAAACCACGTGCACCAGTCGATGCGGCCGGGCCTCCTTGTCTCGTACGTGGCCTTGGCCGTCAGTTTGGTCGTTTGAGGGCCAAACCCGAGCCCTCCGCCGCGCCTGCTGTCGCCGGTGACGAGCCGCCGGCGTATTAGCCCCGGCTGACCAGAGGTTTGACCTCCCATGAGTCAATGAGTGGGGCCAGCCCCTGTTAAACTAGTTTAGTTTAATTTCTAAACTTAATTAGCCACTATTTCACTGACATGCGGGACCCACTATCAGGTTTGACCTGGACCAGTCAGTTGACCTGCTGACCTCAACCTGACATTGTGCTGACGCAGTAAATATTTACTGGAGTTTTAAATAAATCAGAAATGATTTATTTATTTTAGAAAATATCCAAAACTTCTAAAATTCATAGAAAATAAACGGTAACTCCAAATGAAATAATTTATATATGAACAATTATCAAAAAAATCCAATCTATCCATCTGTACAATTTTCATGCATGTTAGAACAACTTATGGCTGCTGTTTAGGACAAATCATATAAAGGGCATTTAAACCTTCACATATGGAGTTTGAATTTGAATTTAGTGTTCAAAACAACTCCATCTAAATCGTTTGCTAGCTGCATTAGCTCAAATCACATCATATCTACATGCCATGATCATGCATCATATTGTTGCATTGCATTGATTATGTTCTTTCTCTACTGCCGGTGTTTGTCCCCTCTTAGTAGACGTGGTTCCGACGATGAGTTTAATGACACTGATGAAGAGCTATTACAATCTTCAGAAGTGCCAGACAAGCAAAACCCCCTTGTTCATTCTGATACAATCCCACTCTCTTGCTCCTACTCTCTTTTACTGCATTAGGACAACAACGATTCAACTGTTACATGCTGTGATAGTTGAACCCCTTTCCTCTGCATGACCTGTCATTGCCACAGTAAATAGATGAAACCCACTAGCATGAGTAGGAGTTGTTTGAGCCCTGATGTGCCTACTCATTCATGCTTGTTTGTCATGCCTACTACTGCTTAGAGTTGAGTCAGGTCTGATTCATCGGGGATGAATTGGAGGTGTGTGAACATGTCGTATTGTGTGTGGTCTAAGTGTGTGAACACAATTTGGTAAAGGCAGCGGTGAGAGGCCATGTAGGCGTACATGGTGGGTTGTCTCATTGAATCCGTCCTCAGGAACTGAGTTCTGTGTTTGTGATCCATGAACAATTACTACCACACACTAGGCTCCGGGCACTCCAAGCTCTCTCGACTTATTAATCAACTCGATCTCTGTCCAGGAGTTGCAACTAGTTTCTGGTGTTTGTAGGTTGTGTTAGTAGTCTACCAAGTGGCACCCGGTACAGGTGGGCTTGCGGTCAGACTAGGCACCGTTGCTGGGTATGCCAAGCGCCGCCCGTTTGGTGGGCTTGGAACCCTGTACACATTGTTTGGGGCCATGAGCGACACCCCGGCCGGATCTCCTTGCGGATGGAACCCGAATAGCCGATAAACCTGGACTAGAGACTTGTGTGGTTAGTCAGGTCGTGGCCAACACCCTCGCCAGGCTTCTGCTTGAAGGCTGCCGAGAAACATGACGTGTACAAGGCGGTAACTGGCGAAGGACGAGGTGACGATGCGCGTCGGGAATGGTTCCAAGGTCGATGTGATCGCCGTCGGCACGCTACCTCTACATTTACCTACGAGATTAGTTTTAAACCTCAATAATTGTTATTTAGTGCCAGCTTTGAGCATGAACATTGTATCAGGATCTTGTTTAATTCGAGATGGCTACTCATTTAAATCCGAGAATAATGGTTGTTCTATTTATATGAGAGATATGTTTTATGGTCATGCCCCACTGGTGAATAGTTTATTCTTAATGAATCTCGAGCGTAATGTTACACATGTTCATAGTGTGAATACCAAAAGATCTAAAGTTGATAACGATAGTCCCACATACTTGTGGCATTGCCGCCTTGGTCACATTGGTGTCAAGCGCATGAAGAAGCTCCATGCTGATGGACTTTTAGAGTCTCTAGATTATGAATCGTTTGACACATGCGAAGCATCCTTCATGGGCAAAATGACCAAGACTCCGTTCTCCGGAACAATGGAGCGAGCAACCAACTTATTGGAAATCATACATACTGATGTTTGCGGTCCAATGAGCGTTGAGGCTCGCGGAGGATATCATTATGTTCTCACTCTCACTGATGACTTGAGTAGATATGGGTATGTCTACTTGATGAAACACAAGTCTGAGACCTTTGAAAAGTTCAAGGAATTTTAGAATGAGGTAGAGAACCAACGTGACCGAAAGATAAAGTTCTTATGACCAGATCGTGGGGGAGAATATTTAAGTCACGAATTTGGTACGCACTTAAGGAAATGTGGAATCGTTTCAAAACTCATGCCGCCTGGAACACCTCAGCGTAACGGTGTGTCCAAACGTCATAATCGCACTCTATTGGATATGGTGCGATCTATGATGTCACTTACCGATTTACCGCTATCATTTTGGGGATACGCTCTAGAGACAACTACATTCACTTTAAATAGGGCACCGTCTAAATCCGTTGAGACAACACCGTATGAATTATGGTTTGGGAAGAAACCTAAGCTGTCGTTTCTAAAAGTTTGGGGATACGATGCTTATGTCAAGAAACTTCAACCTAAAAAGCTTGAACCCAAGTAGGAAAAATGCGTCTTCATAGGATACCCTAAGGAAACCATTGGGTATACTTCTACTTAAGATCCGAGGGCAAGATCTTTGTTGCCAAGAACGGGTCCTTTCTGGAGAAAGAGTTTCTCTCGAGAGAAGTAAGTGGGAGGAAAGTGGAACTTGATGAAGTACTACCTCTTGAACCGATAAGTAGCGCATCTCAGGAAGATGTTCCTGTAGTGCCTACACCGACTAGAGAGGAAATTAATGATGATGATCAAGGTACTTCGGATCAAGTTACTACTGAACTTCGTAGGTCCACGAGGATAGGTTCCACACCAGAGTGGTATGGCAACCCTGTCCTGGAAATCATGTTGTTAGACAACGGTGAACCTTTGAACTATGAAGAAGCAATGGCGGGCCCAGATTCCAACAAATGGCTTGAAGCCATGCAATCCGAGATAGGATCCATGTATGAAAACAAAGTATGGACTTTGACAGACTTGCCCGATGATCGGTGAGCAATAGAAAACAAATGGATCTTTAAGAAGAAGACGGACGCGGATGGTAATGTTACCATCTATAAAGCTCGACTTGTCGCTAAGGGTTATCGACAAGTTCAAGGGATTGACTACGATGAGGCATTCTCTCCCGTAGCAAAGCTGAAGTCCGTCTGAATCATGTTAGCAATTTCCGCATACTATGATTATGAGATATGGCAAATGGACGTCAAAACGACATTCCTTAACAGTCACTTAAGGAAGAACTGTATATGATGCAGCTGGAAGGTTTTGTCGACCCTAAGAATGCTAACAAGGTATGCAAGCTCCAGCGCTCCATCTATGGGCTGGTGCAAGCATCTCGGAGTTGGAACATTCGCTTTAATGAAATGATCAAAGCGTTTGGGTTTATGTAGACTTATGGAGAAGCATGCGTTTACAAGAAAGTGAGTGGGAGCTCTGTAGCATTTCTCATATTATATGTGGATGACATACTTTTGATGGGAAATGATATAGAACTTTTGGACACCATTAAGGCCTACTTGAATAAATGTTTTTCAATGAAGGACCTTGGAGAAGCTGCTTACATATTAGGCATCAAGATCTATAGAGATAGATCAAGACACCTCATAGGTCTTTCACAAAGCACATACCTTGATAAGATATTGAAGAAGTTCAATATGGATCAGTCCAAGAAGGGGTTCTTGCCTGTGTTGCAAGGTGTGAAATTGAGCTCGGCTCAATGTCCGACCACGATAGAAGATAGAGAAAAGATGAGTGTCATCCCCTATGCCTCAGCCATAGGGTCTATCATGTATGCCATGACCTATACCAGACCTGATATAAACCTTGCCGTAAGTTTGGTAGGAAGGTACCAAAGTAATCCTAGCATGGAACACTGGACAGCGGTCAAGAACATCCTTAAGTACCTGAAAAGGACTAAGGATATGTTTCTCGTATATGGAGGTGACGAAGAGCTCGTCGTAAAGGGTTGCGTCGACGCTAGCTTCGACACAGATCTGGATGACTCTAAGTCACAAACCGGGTACATGTATATTTTGAATGGTGGGGCAGTAAGCTGGTGCAGTTGCAAGCAGAGCGTCGTGGCGGGATCTACATGTGAAGCAGAGTACATGGCAGCCTCGAAGGTAGCACATGAAGCTATCTGGGTGAAGGAGTTCATCACCGACCTAGGAGTCATACCCAATGCGTCGGGGCCGATCACACTCTTTTGTTACAACACTGGAGCTATTGCACTTGCCAAGGAGCCCAGGTTTCACAAGAAGACCAGGCACATCAAGCGTCGCTTCAACTCCATTCGTGAAAATGTTCAAGATGGAGACATAGATATTTGTAAAGTGCATACGGACCTGAATGTAGCAGATCCGTTGACTAAACCTCTCCCTAGAGCAAAACATGGTCAACACCAGAATGCAATGGGTGTTCGATACATCACAATGTAACTAGATTATTGATCTAGTGCAAGTGGGAGACTGTTGGAAATATGCCCTAGAGGCAATAATAAAATGGTTATTATTATATTTCTTTGTTCATGATAATTGTCTATTGTTCATGCTATATTTGTATTATCCGGAAATCGTAATACATGTGTGAATACATAGACCACAACAAGTCCCTAGTGAGCCTCTAGTTGACTAGCTCGTTGATCAACAGATAGTCATGGTTTCCTGACTATGGACATTGGATGTCATTGATAATGGGATGACATCATTAGGAGAATGATGTGATGGACAAGACCCAATCCTAAGCATAGCACAAAGATCGTATAGTTCATTTCGCTAGAGCTTTTCCAAATTTCAAGTATCATTTCCTTAGACCATGAGATTGTGCAACTCCCGGATACCGTAGGAGTGCTTTGGGTGTGCGAAACGTCACAACGTAATTGGGTGACTATAAAGGTGCACTACGGATATCTCCGAAAGTGTCTGTTGGGTTGGCACGAATCGAGACTAGGATTTGTCACTCCGTATGACGGAGAGGTATCTCTGGGCCCACTCGGTAATGCATCATCATAATGAGCTCAATGTGACCAAGTGTCTAGTCACGGGATCATGCATTACGGTATGAATAAAGTGACTTGTTGGTAATGAGATTGAACAAGGTATTGGGATACCGACGACCGAGTCTCGGGCAAGTAACATACCGATTGAAAAAGGGAATTGTATACGAGATTGATTGAATCCTCGACATCGTGGTTCATCCGATGAGATCATCGAGGAGCATGTGGGAGCCAACATGGGTATCCAGATCCCACTGTTGGTTATTGACCGGAGAGGCATCTCGGTCATGTCTGCATGTCTCCCGAACCCGTAGGGTCTACACACTTAAGGTTCAGTGACGCTAGGGTTGTAGAGATATGAGTATGCAGTAATCCGAAAGTTGTTCGGAGTCCCGGATGAGATCCCGGACGTCACGAGGAGTTCCGGAATGGTCCGGAGGTGAAGAATTATATATAGGAAGTGCAGTTTCGGCCGCCGGGAAAGTTCCGGGGGTCACCGGTATTGTACCGGGACCACCGGAAGGGTCCCGGGGGTCCACCGGGTGGGGCCACCTATCCCGGAGGGCCCCATGGGCTGAAGTGGGGAGGGGAACCAGCCCCTGGTGGGCTGGTGCGCCCCTCCTTGGGCCCCCCCTGCGCCTAGGGTTGGAAGCCCTAGGGGTGGGGGGCGCTTCCACTTGCCTTGGGGGGCAAGCCACCCCCTTGGCCGCTCCCCTTGGAGATCCCATCTCCTAGGGCCGGCGCCCCCCCAGGGGGCCTATATAAAGAGGGGGGAGGGAGGTCAGCCGCACCCTAAGTCTTTGGCGCCTCCCTCTCCCCTGCAACACCTCTCCCTCTCGCAGAAGCTTGGCGAAGCCCTGCCGTGATCGCTGCTGCATCCACCACCACGCCGTCGTGCTGCTGGATCTTCATCAACCTCTCCTTCCCCTTGCTGGATCAAGAAGGAGGAGACGTCTTCCCAACCGTACGTGTGTTGAATGTGGAGGTGCCGTCCGTTCGGCGCTAGGATCTCCGGTGATTTGGATCATGACGAGTACGACTCCCTCAACCCCGTTCTCTTGAACGCTTCCACACGCGATCTACAAGGGTATGTAGATGCACTCCCCTCTCTCGTTTCTAGATGACTCCATAGATTGATCTTGGTGAAGCATAGAATTTTTTTATTTTCTGCAACGTTCCCCAACAGTCACCCGTGGGGATACCGTGCGTGAGGCCGCAAAGTGATATGAGTTGTTACATGCTAGATTAGTGTGGCATTGAGTCGGGGTCCTGACAGCTTTGGTATCAGAGCCTGACTGCCTGTAGGATTACCAAGTCAGACTGGTCGAAGTTGAGTCTAGAAATTCTTTAGTTATATAAGGGAATTGATTGTGGATGGGAACGTAAGGCTCTTTTTACTCCTTATACCCACTACAAAAATATACAATTCCGTGATGATACGTGTTTGTCATAGTAGGTCACATTTTTTGTCATGCATGTACATCCATGACGATTTTATGACTGAATCAAGATAGTCATACCTGTGCTGTCGTAGAAGTGTTCCATGACATTACCAAAATTATCATCACGGAAGTGCCCAGTTCCATGACAATAAATCACGCGTCACAGAAGTGCTTTCGTCCAGGGTGACCGACACATGGCATCCATCGTAACGGAACGCCATTAAGCTATCGGGTCCGGTTTTGGATCCGATAACCCGTTAAAAGCCCAGACCAATGGGGATTTTCCACGTGTAAAATCATCATTGGCCGCAGGAAACACGTGTTGCCTCACCGTTGGGACAGATGTCATCCACTCATTGGACAGGAGGCGCCTATGATAGGTCGACACGTGGCACAGCCCAACAGTGGCCCACTCCGGTGAAAAGGCCGGCCCAGTAAAAAATAGCAGGCCGACCCATATAAGGCCTACTTGTGTCAGGTCCATTTAAGCCCACGACCCATACGAGATGTGCCAATTCAGCCCGTCAATGGCCCGTTAAAGATTTGACACCATTACAGCCCATCGTCAGTTCGAGCTCGTTAACAGCCCGCTATATAATTGGACTCAATATCGGCCCGATGAGATTTTGGCCTGTTAACGGCCCATTTAATGGATGGGCCAATTTTTAGGATGTACATCTTTCGGCCTTTTAGCGACCCATTTAAATGTTGGGCTAATTTCCGGCCCGGTGTGTCTTTCAGCCTGTCGACGGCCCATAAATCTGATGGGCCATTTGTAGTCAGACCTGAGTTTCAGCCTTTTAGTGACCCATTTAAGTGTTGGGCCAATATTTGGCCCGGTGTCACTTTCAGCCTGTTGACGGCCCATAAATCAGTTGGGCCATTTGTAGTCGGACCTGAGTTTTGGCCTTTTAGCGACCCATTTAAGTGTTGGGCCAATTCCCGGCCCTGTGTGCCTTTCGTTCTGTTAACGGACCATAAATGAGTTGGGCCATTTGTAGTCGGACCTTAGTTTTGGCCTTTTAACGGCCCATGCCCTTCATGGTCCAATACCAGCTCGGTTTCTCTTTCGGCCTGCTAAAGGCCCACAACACAGTTGGGACATTTACAATACGACCTGACTTTCGGCCTCTTAGCGGCCCATGCTCTTCATGGTCCAGTACAAGACCGCTGTCTCTTTCGGCCTGCTAAAGGCCTACAGTATAGTTGGGCCATATGTAGCCCAAACTTAGTAACGGACTGTTAACGACCCGTGAAATAAATTGGGGCCACCTGTTGCCCGCTTCGATGTTGGCCTGTTAACGACCCGAGAGGTAAGATGGCCGACTATTAACTTTCGGCCTAGTAACGGCCCATTAACTTAATGGGCCCACTAAAGTTCGTACATGTCTTTAGGCAAAATTAGATAATTTGAGCCCATTACGACGAGCAATTATGCACAGGACCAAAACCGATCAAGCAAAGGTACGGCATACAGGGAATAACGTTGCACATCCAGCATATATTACAGGAAATTACATCCACTGGGCAATCAAAGATTGATGCCAGTGCAAATAAATGAGCAGAACCTAACCATCTACAACATCACAATCTGCAACCTCAGCACAGATGACGCCCATAAGCATGTGGGCAAGTTCTTGCTGCTTTGCGACACTGTCTCTGAAAACATTGATAAGTTGTTGTGTCGCACGACTCTGCACCTCTGATTCATCCACCATTTCCATCATTGCTTCAGCCATTAATTGGTTCACAAACATACATTTATTCCGTTGCATTCGAGACAGAGGATACTGAATAGATTCATATGGCGATTTTGGCAGGCTTGTATTATTGATAGTGGAGAGTATCTCGACCACTGCATCATAACATAAATTAGGACGGGAACCAAACAGATTAATCATGAGTTATTGCCATATTACCTGACCTATATTTAATGGAAAGAAACAATGGGGTTGCCTTGCTGTTTTCAGAGTTTGTCTTCTTATCTTCAGCAGCCTGCACAAAATTAACACACTAGCATTGCTATCATTGGCCAAGTCAGGTAATAGGAAAGCAACATTGACACAATGAATGTTTGGGCAACTAGCCTACACCAAATTAACACAATATGGCACAGCTATCATCAGCCAGGTAAGGTAGTACGAAAGCAACATTGACACAATGAATGAATGGGCAACCAGAGAAGCACTACAATTCAGTAATGTGCGTGATATGAGATAGTACATTCATGCAGCTCAGTATGCAAAACTACCAGGCAGTTTTCCTTACAAAGATCAATATTGGCGCCTTTAACATTTTGCTACAACTAATTTTAGATCAGATAAAGGTTAGATTCACGCCGATTAACAAAATAAATGTTGATGTAAAAATATAGTGATATACAACAGGTACTTACATCAGCATTGGAGCACAAAGAATTCCCGCAAGATATTTTCCTCGAATACGATCCCAATGGAGGAAGTCTTCTATCGTTTAACCTTATTTTCTGAAAGAGAGATGGGTAAGAAACATGTAGAAAACATGATCAGAATGCTATAAAATTTCATGATGCGAGGATACGCATACGCTTCTTAGAATGGAGTTGACATTCTTTTGCTGGACTGGAGCGGACTAGTTCTTTGGCCACTAGAATCTGCTTATTATCAGTGGGAGTTGGGTTTCTCTGTGCTGGAGCAGTATCTATGAAAAATGGAGTTGGTTTATTATCTCCTGGCATTTGGATCTTTTGCAAAGACCTGGTTTGTAACCCTTCAGATTCTAACATAGCCGTCTTCCCCTTGCATGCCTTATATAGAAGAATGGTGATTCAGTTATAAAACATGCTACAACAGAGATGGAATAGGTACTGAAGAATAGAAAGGCATGACATATTGACATGTATTCCCTCCATCAGGAAATAAATGGATGGGTCTAGGCGTATTTCAGTTCTAGATACATCCAGTTTTATCCATTTCTGCGACATTTAATCTGGACGGAGGGAGTATGATGTAAGAGCTAGGGATACGACAGGACAACCTAGTAAAAAAACACTGAAAAACCCACTGCAGAACCAAAGTATTCAAACCCACTGATATGAGATAGTACACTCATGCAGCCCAGGATGCAAAACTACCAGGCAGTTTTCCTTACAAAAATCAACATTGTGGCCTTTAATCATACATTTTGCTACAACTAGATTTAGATCAGATAAAGGTTGGATTCACGCCGATTAACAAAATACATGCTGATGTAAAAATATAGTGATATACAACAGGTACTTACATCTACATTGGAGCATAGAGAATTCCTGCAAGAATCTTTCCTCATAAACGATACCATTGCAGAAATTCTTCTATTTGTTAAGCTTATTTTCTAAAAGAGAGATGGGTAAGAAACATGTAGAAAATATGATCAGCATGCTATAAAATTTCATGATGCAAGGATACGCACACGCTTCTTAGAATGGAGTTGACATATTTTTGCTGGACTGGAGCGGACTAGTTCTTTGGCCACTGGAATCTGCTTATTATCAGTAGGAGTTGGGTTTCTCTATGTTGGAGCAGTATCTATAAAAACTGGAGTTGGTTTATTATCTCCTGGCGTTTGGATCTTTTGCAAAGGCCTTGTTTGTAACCCTTCAGATTCTAACATAGTCGTCTTCCCCTTGCATGCCTTGTATAGAAGAATGGTGCTTTAATTATAAAACATGCGAAAACAGAGAGATGGAATAGGTACTGAAGAATAGAAAGGCATGACATATTGACATGTATTCCCTCCATCCAGAAAAAAATGGATGGGTCTAGGTGTATTTCAGTTCTAGATACATCCTTTTTTATCCATTTCGGCAACATGTAATCCGGACGGAGGGAGTATGGTGTAAGAGCTATGGATACGACAGGACAACACAACAAAAAAACACTAGTTGAATGTAAAACTATATGCTAGCGGAATACGTACAGAAATAACTAAGGCAACATACACGTGTATGATTGGGGAAATAAGATGGCATTGCAATAGAGCACTAGAACAACACTTCAATGTAAAAACATGGTATGGCAGACAGATGAAGTACATACCGATGAATAACAATGCATAAGATATTCAGAAGCATGATGTCCAAATTAAGCAGATGGCATTGCGATAGAGTAGAATGACAGTACTTGAATTTGAAAACATGTTATCATGAATGGAATAGGTACTGAAAAACAGGAAGGCATGACATATTTACATGCATGTGCAACAGAGTAGATACACTCCAGGACATTATATGCATGTTGTACCCATATCACAGGCCAAGTTAGAGCAAGGACCTTGTGGGGTGAAGAGGATTCATCATCTTTCTGCAAGTCTTCTGAAGAACTGCCTTTACATGTTCCATCATATTGGGTATCATTGACATCAAGTTTATTGGCCTTTACATTGCTCCGTGAGGTTCTTGTGGATATATCAGTGTGTGCAATTATATCTGACATGCATGGAAGACAACTAGTAGTTAGATTTATGTAATGAGTGCATGTAGGAGACGACATAAATAGTAGGACTGGGATTAACTAGCAGCAATAGGTCCCATAAACTAAAGGGAGAACATAGATGAAAGCTAGAGAATATGTATCGTTTGTACTCGAGATTAACTAGATGGCACACAAAAGTATTAAAGAATAACATAGGTAATACTAGAAGTGGTATAATACTATAATCACCAGCCTGTGGGATAGCATTGGCTGATGGATGATAACTATGGAACAACGTTACCTAAAGAACAAGTATCTTAGCTGAACTATGAAACAACGTGAACTCCTGAACAAGACCCGTAAGAGATCAGCATGAATATACAGTGAAATGTGATGATCTATTTTCAATGCTTAGATGAATAACAAAGCCATAAATGTTGCACACAAGTAAGATGAGAGTACAACCTATTTGGCTGCCATCCATAGGAGTGAGCATCATGTGCTGACTTGTCGATGGCCCTACAGTTGTTGTGGCTGTCCATGCCGGGCACGCGCATTCGATGCAGGGAACTGTCGAGTGGGGACTATAGCTTCGTTCTGGTGTATGCTTCCCTTGTTGGAGCAGTTGTGGTGAGTCGGAAGACGGTCTGTCTGAAGATGCAGATAATGCATAACGTTAAGAACGACATATCTCTTTGATCTAAAGAAATACACTAAGAGATCAACAACAAGGTACGAGAGTGGTCACACGTCTGTTGACTGAAGACTAAATTGGGGTCACACGATTTTATTTTATTTTGGTACTGTCCGATCTACGCTGGATGGCTTGATGGCCGTCTTGTGCCTCCTGGCTGACACTGTTCGGAATCTTCCCCGAAGAGCCAGCGACCAACGACAGAGCAGCCTGCCTCCGCCGTCTGTGGCCCCGACCAAAACCCCGCTCCCTGCCCCACCGCACTGCCGTGGTTGCGCCGCCCCCGGGACAATCCACAAAGACTCCCCGTCATCCAGATCCGACGGCGGCAGTACCTTCAACCCACGCAACTCTAAAAGATAGCCATCTAAGCGCTACTTCCGCAGCGAACTTGCGGCCCTGCACCCTTACATTAGACACCAGCCAACCGGCAGCCTAGGAGCTCCGCCGCCTCGAGGGGTGCTACTTCCCATTGGGAATCGATTGGCCCAGAATAAAAATTCAGATAACTGACGCCTAAATAAAGTGATTTGAGATGAGGGTGCGACCTATCTGGCGGCAAGGTGAAGTAGGCAGGTCTAGCTACCAAGTAGGTGAGGTCGGCGCGGTTGCGGTGGCAACCGACGGCAGGGAAAGAGCGATGTCGTGACGGTCGACGGCTATGCGGAAGCAGCGCCAGGACTCTGGACGGACCCGAAGTTGGAGCTGCTCCGGCGCCGTGAACAACGGCGGGGGTGAATCTGCTCCGGTACGGTTCACGTGGCCGTCGTCGAGGCAGCACTAGCAGCACGGAGTAAGAGGCACACGGCCCAGTGCATAACGGCAAATGGACAGCGTCTCCGGCATTGGGGAAGAGGGCGGCTATGAAATTGGTGCGGTGGGGGGCGCCATGGAGGTGGGGCTGAGGTTTCGTAGCTCGGGAGAAGGGAGCTTCCCGGGGAGAAGGTGATTTGGCGCC
>NC_041385.1:275588322-275610777 GCF_002162155.2 Triticum dicoccoides | reverse complement strand
GGAGGGGAGTGGAACCATGTCTTACGAACGCATTTGTCTGAAATGTGAGGGGGAGTTACAGTTCTACCCTTGCCTATAGGCTTCTCGGCTTGGGTCTGTGTACTGAGGGTCGGGGATATAGAGTAACTTTGCTTCTCCCCAAATAGTGGGCGGGAGCGATTTCGGGCAAGGAGGGTGTGTTTTGAACTATAGTGGGCGCGAGCAATTTCGGGCGAGGAGAGCGTGTTTTGAAATAGTGGGCGCGAGCTATTTCGGGCGAGGAGAGCGTGTTTTGCCGACCATGGTTTATGAATTATTCCGCACATGTCATTTCAGACGAGGAGAAGGCGTGCTTGGATGAAGTTACGAACCTACCCTTGATGTACAACGGGCCAATTGATGCGTGTCCCACACAGGACGGTAATTTCGCGTGTCCCATTTATTTGCTCGGGCGAATTCCACCGAGCAGAGAGGATGTTTAACGGTTTGTTCAAATTTTGGGAGAACGAGCATCCACGTCTACCTTACCAAGTCGATTCGAATCAAATTTTGAAATATTAGCTTGCCACTTCTTTTTTAGATGGAGAGATGATGCTCGGTAGTAATGTGTTTTTACATGCTCCTTGCTAGCGATTTACTATATGACAAATAGTTGACCCACTCAAAAACGCGAATCAAACCCAAAATGAAATATCTCGATTCAATGAAATAGCTCATTCAGTAGGTCAAAATAGTGAACTAAATCCAAAATTGAACACCTCAATCGAGTAGCATGTTGTACAGTATTATAGTACTCCATGAACATGTTGAAAGTCAAATTAATGAACTTGTTTGATATACGCATATATCTGTTCATGTGTGGATTGCAGACAACATGTTCTCCAATTTAAATATTTGAATGCAAGTTTATATCGAAACATGGTTATATCAGTCTTTGATGCATAAAACGTGACCTCCCCCTCTCCCGCACTCCTATTCTCCCTCTCTCTCTCTCTCTCTCGCCGACAATCTTCAATTCTTTCACACGCATCCGACACAAAAACCTTGTTGGTCCCTCTCCCTTTCTCTCCATCTCTCTCTCTCTCTCTCTCTCTCTCTCTGTGTGTGTGTGTGTGTGTTGGGGGGGGGGTCTTTCTAGTTCGCATGCATATATACACCATCTATAGGTCTCTCTCACACACTATGTATGATACTATAGCTAGTCCAAGCTAGATATCTTGGGTGCACTCATCGTACGCACACAAATTCCTTGGCTCTTTGCCCGTAACTCTCTCACACACCACTATGTCGTCTCGGAGCTCTTCGCCCCCTCTCTCAAACTCTCCATCCACCTGGGTCACACATACACATGCATATCTCACTCACACTCGATAGGCCCATCTAAAACTCTATCTCTCTCCCTCGTTCTCTCTCCATCTCACACGCACACACACACACAATCTCATGCCCAGCTAGCCAACTATGATGGTCTCTCACTCAATTGTCGGCACACGAAGTCCCCCCATATATGTATATGACTAGCTAATCTTAGTCTCCATCACAAACATGTGCATGGTCTATCTCAATTTCTCTCGGGGCATCTTTCTATCGCACACGCACTCCCTCGATCTCCCACCCATATAGTCCCCTCACGATCTCGAGGGGATCTCTATATCACAAACACACCCTCTCTCCCTCCCCATGCGTCCATGCCATCCATGTGTCCCTCTCGACCTTTTTTCCTTGTTGGCTAGACCTCTATTGGACATGTGCTACAGGGGTGTCTCTCTCCGTTGCAAACAATCACACACTAGCTATCTTCGTGTATCTCCTCGCCTTGCTTTTCCATCTCGGAGATGCATGCGTGATATGTTCGCATAAGAAACGAAAAAACACACTCTCTCTCTAGTTTATCATTTGTTGTCACTTTATCTTTTTCACACATACTCTTTTTGCACACTTACTCATTCTCCTTCACATGCACTTGATCTGTCTCGACCGAGGCACTCTCCTTGGTCCATAGCATATAGATTTATTGAAAAGTCAAACATCACAAAGTTTGACCATGTACGTGGAGAAAAAGAATTACATCTAGTACGGCAAACATATACCATTAGATTCACCATGAGATGTATTTTTGTATGATGTATCTTTGGTATTGTAGATATAAATAACATTTGCGTAAACCTGATCAAAGTTTCCAAAGTTTGACTTCTAAAAAATTTACATGCACTGCATTATCGAGCGGATGGAATATCTCTTTCCCCCTCTCAGCTATCTGACGCACCACTCAGCCTTATCGGGGCTCCTCAATCTCTCTCAAACTTTATTGGTCAGTTTGGTTCGTGACCTGACCCTCATGTCTTGATGGCCGGTACTACCTGGTGTGGACGTGAAATGTAAAATATTTCTGCCTGGCCAGGCTTGTGTGGTGCTGAAGCGTTTGGTTCATGCCTGGGCCAGGCAAAGCATCAACGTCCCATCAATCAATCCATGCATCAATTATGTAATGCTAATATCCATCCATGTTGCTGCTAGCCTCGTGGCCGCACGACCAAGCACAGCTAGGCGTTCAAAATCGGCCGCCTGGGCCAGGCTACTTGCAGTGTCTGGAGTTCAGCCAGGCTAATTAAAGTGCAAGGGAACTCAGGCCAGGCGGGCTTTCTTTTTCACATGGTAGCAACCAAACAAGCATGCATGAATCCAGCCACAATCCCAGGCCAGGAAAAAGATGCTCAGGACGCAAGCCAAACTGGCCTTATATCTCCTTGGTTCACACATACACATGTCTTGCTCGCGCTATACATATAGACCCATCCAACACTCTCTGCCCTTGTTCTCTCTCCATGTGACATGCACCCCCCTAAGTACCATAATCCCTCACTCCATCATAGGCTCTGTTTGGATCCATGGGTTAGAGTTAGTTTGGGTTAGTTTGGAGTCAACTAACCCAAAAAGATCCAAACAGGAGGGTTAGTTTGGGTTAGATGCATCTAACCCATCCAAAAAAACTAACCCATCCAAGAGGTGCTTATTTGGGTTAGTTCTTCTCGAGACCACTAATAAACACTTTTTTCTCTCGCTCTCCCCGCAGCAGATCCCTCCCCACTTCCTCGAAGCTTCTCGTCCTCTCCCTCCCTCCCTCTCGCACCACCCGTGAAGGTGCCTCGCCGTATCTGCTCATCTAACCCTGCCATCCAAACACCTCTTTACTTAGAGTTAGTCCAGGGTTAGAATCTAACTCTAACCTCTAACTGAGTTAGAGTATCCAAACAGGGTCATAGGTGAAAGCACTCCCCCCCTCCTAAGTATGATTATCTCTTACTAGCCATCAGGAACACACGTATTGTCTCCTTCCATCCATATGTCTATCTTGATATCTCTCGGGGCATCTTCTATCGCGCACACACCTTGTCACTCGATCTCCCACCCATGTAATCCCATCACGATCTCCAGGGGATCTCTCTATGACAAACATACACTCTCTCCTCCCCATGTCTGCATTTTCTCCGTATGTCTCTCTCGACCTCTCTCCCTTGTTTGTCAGACCCCTCTTGGCCACGTGCTAGGGGTCTTGCTCTCTCGGTTCCAAACAACCACACACTATCTCCTCACCTTGCCTCCGTTGTCGAAGATGCATGTGTGATATGTTTGCATAAGACACGCACGCTTTTTCTCTACTTTTATCGTGTGTTGTCCATGTCTCTTTCACACATGCACACACACTTTTTTCACTCTCTCTCTCTCTCTCTCTAGTTAGGGACTCTGTCACGTCCGTAAGCATATGGATGTTTTGAAAAGTCAAACCTCAGAAAAGTTTGACCAGGTATATGTGGAGAAAAACATTTACATCTGGAACGATCATTAGATTCATCACAACATGTACTTACTTCATACTATCATTTATCTTTGGTATTGTAGATATAAGTAATTTTTTTATAAACTTGGTCAAAGTTTCAAAAGTTTGACTTAAAAAATGTTGGAACTACATTATCGAACGGAGGGAGTAGCTCTTTCTCTCTCTCTGCTATCTCTCATGGGCTTCCCCTCTCACTCGAACTCTCTATACCAACGGATTATACGCTCACTTTCTCAGTGTATAGCTCCGTATATTATTTAGTTGACCGGTCAACGAATCCACATGCTGCCTTGTCAGCTCGTGTTCTGTATCTTCGTGTGCTGGCCCATGTGGCAGTGGGTGAAAATAAGTAAACTAGATGCCCATTTGACACATGGTGAAGTAAACAAAGTTGAAACCACTCGGGGTAGCACTCCGCACGCTAGTAAATTGAGGGCGCATTGAGGACAAACTTCTTGCGCACGAAGGACGCACTCACACACAATTCACCACTGCGCGGTGGCATGCACAGAAGGACGCACTCGCGCACACCCAGCACACAACACACACCAGCACACGTGTACACCGGCGTCGCCGCCGGTTGAGATGGACGGCGAGGCAGCCAACAAGCGGAGGCGGCTCGAGCCAAAACCGCATCCGGCGAGCCTGGACTTCATCAGCAGCCTCCCCGACGACATGCTTCTCGTCATCATCGGCCTCCTCCCCACAAAATCTGCCGTGCGGACCGCCCTGCTCTCCCGGTGGTGCCCCCTCTGGAGCTGCGTCCCCCTCAACCTCACCGTCGACAGCTGCCTCTGCAACAGGGATTGCAAACGCATGGCCGCAGTCTCCAAGATCCTTTCATCGCACCCTGGGCCAGCCAGATGCCTTGACATCCGCATGTTCAGTACCAACTTCAAGGTCCAACCCAAGTTCGATGATTGGTTCCTATCCCCCACCCTAGATCAGCTCGAGGAGCTCAGCTTTGAAGCTGGACGATGTCACTCTCTGCCGCCATTCGCGCTCCGCCTCACGCCAACGCTGCGCTGCGCCAGCTTTAGCTCCTACTATCTTCCCCAGATTAATGCCGCGCCCGCCCTTCTTCCCCCTCAACTCAAGCAGCTTGACCTCTTTGACATTGTCATCTCGAAGAGCACCTGCTCCGTAGCTGTACTGCGCTCGAGTACCTTCGTCTTGAGCAGATCCACGGGTTCAATAGCCTTCACATCGCCTCGACAAATATCCGATGGATTTATGTGTCTTGCTAGCCCCGCAACAAGACATCAATTGGGAAGAGATCACTCCAGCTGTTCCACATTATGGTCATTGAGAATGCGCCTTTCCTTGAGAGATTGCTTGTATCGGATCTAGAAGGTCCAACAAAAATCTGGGTCATTGACGCGCCGAAATTGACAGCGTTGGTGTACTCATCTGCCAAATTCTCCGAACTCTTTATTGGATCCGTAATCGTTCAGGTACAACACTCATCTTCTTCTCCGTCTTCTTGAAATTCACATTTTTAAATTTCTTCTTGATGTATTTACGATCGTCTTCCAGAAAATGATTCCCACAAGCTTGACCCAGTCCATGCACAAAGTGAAGATCTTAGCAGTAAAATCTATCGGCCCCAATCTGGATCAAGTTGTTGGATTCCTTACATGATTTCCGTGCACTCAGAAGCTACTCATCGAGGTGAAACTTCTTTCCTACAAGTAAACGGTAATCACAACGTATCTCAATATTTTCATAATTTTCCCAAATTACGATGACAAGTGTAGTGTTCAAAACTGCATCTACGCACTGCACCGAAAGAAATGTTTTTATTTTTTTCTCACGTGATCACTTGCATTGTTTTTATGCTGTACTACTATAGTAGCCTAGGCTAGTCATAGTGGAAAGTAACTTAGACTACTCCAGTAACTCTATAGTTACCCTAAGAGCAAGTACTACCTCCGTCCTGGTTTACTCTTCCAATTTTGTAGTATCAAAATGTGACCATAGATTTAACTGACAAAATGTTAATGCATGTCACTAAGAACTATATTGTTGGATTCGTATTTGAACATAATTTCAAATGGTGTAATTTTTAGTGACATGCATTGGCATTTTCTTAGGTAAATCTATGGTCAAAATTTTATACTAAATACGAGGTAGTATTCTCTCCATCCCAAAATTCTTGTCTTACATTTGTTTAGATACAGATGTATCTAACACTAAAATGTAACTAGATACATCCATACTTAGACAAATTTAAAACAAGAATTTTGGGACGGAGGGAGTACAAAAGTGGGCTATGTAGGCCAAAACATGTGCCAAATTCACTTGTGATGCATTTGGCATTGATGCCCCTCCATTGCTCACCTGGTGCCCCAATCTGGATCACCTACTTTGCTCCGGTGCCAAATTAACTCATGCAATGAAAAAACACTGCGTGGGAGAGAGAGAGAGAGAGGACTGAGGCAATAAAAAAACACTTATTTGGGAGAGTGAGAGGTTGGTGTAGTTGGTTTGATTGATTTGTTTATACATGTGGGTCTGTGTGCACAACGGTGCCAATTCTCTCACATCGCGAGAGCGGTGCCAAAATCTTTTGATTTGACATCGATGCATACTATGTGGCATACTTTTGCGAAATATGGCATCGGCCACATAGTGGAAGGCAACAAATGCCCAAGCTCTTCACGTGCTCCTAGTTAAATGAGAGGAAGCAGAGAGAGAGAGAGAGAGAGAGAGTGAAAAAATATCACTAGCCAGCCAACCCTATCGTATGAGCGAATGATATTGGTACCTCTTGATGACACAGCAATCTTATGCAGCCAGCTGCTCTAATATGTTCTCTTCTTTTGCAGATAAAAAAGACCCGAAAGTGAAAAATGTGCTGCACTATAACAATCTCATCGAATGCCTTGATCTCCATCTTATAGAAATTGATTTGATCGACTACTGAGGCAGCACATCTGAGATTAAATTGGCCAGGTTCTTTGTTCTGGGGGCAAGTGTGCTCAAGGTAATGAGGTTTGGCGTTCTCTGGCGCAACAATGAATGGCGTGCTGATCACCGCAAGCGTCTAAGCCTAAATGACAAAGTCTCCACAGAAGCTGAATTTGTGTTTGAAACATCAAGTGGCCAGAGACTCGAAAACTTATTTGCCCATTAGTGACTTGTCAGGGAGGTGGATTTTAGTTTGTACGATAATGCTGCATCCAGCTAAAGTAACAAAAGTTCTTACTTAAACTTCCTAGTAATTCCCTCTTTGTAGGTGCAGCATTACTCCTAAAATTTGTAATATTAGTTTGAAACTTGTAATATTGCTGTGTCCTATTCCCGCGTTTTCAAAATCCTGCGAATCAAACAGGTCCTGAGTTGGTGATGATGTTGTGCCTCCCATCTTTCACCAATAGCCGTCGGATCTAGATCTGACGCATACAAACCAAGCTTCTCCATTTTTTCAAAAAGATGGTCGCACTTGTTCCGTATTTGCAAACAACTCCTTGTCTCTCACAATCAGCCTTATCTCCTCCCCACCACATCTAGAAGGCCGTGGAAAAATCTGGCATGATGGCCGCTGCCGGAGCCGTCCACCCCCAATCTTTGTGTTCCGTGCAATGCACGGGCATCTACGCACGGGAAATTATGTCGAACACGGCTAGTTGTAAGCAGGCTAGCTCTACAGCCATGATGATAGTGACTGCAGATGGTGAGGCTGACTATGGTATGCCGAACACGGCGCCTGTACTCCGGTGTCATCTCCGGCGCAGGGTCTTGTCACTTCACTGTGAGGAGCAGCACGTAATAATTTGACCAACGGGTAGTACAGTGCTAGTACTCCTACTACTACATTGGTAGTACTACTACTAGTACTAGTAGCACCACCGTCTGGATTTAGGAGTACTACCACGTCCATCTGGATTTTAGTATTTGACTAGCAATATCTAGTAATGCATGTGACAAAAAATGTATACTACTCCCTCTGTAAATAAATACATGGTGTTTTATTCCTATCGGTGAGAGAACTTAATGTTATTTTGCTAACTAGAGTACTAATAGGATTACATGCAATGAACTAAACACTACATGTCATGTTTGGTAGTCTCAAGTCATTGAAAGCATGCACGGCCCACATCTCTCATTGGTTGATATGTCACGAAATAAGAAACAAGGAGGGAGTTAATGCACCGTGCCTAAGTGTTTTGGGATTATTTGTTTTTCGTAAGGTGACTTACACAACATTTTTGTTTACATGCATTAACATTTTATTAGTTAGATCAAAGGTCAAAACTTGGCACAAAATGCAAAGGGGACCAATAAACCAGTAAACATCAAACTTCTCTCGTTTGGCCCCAACTAGAGGTCCGGTGAGATGACTATACTGCACTGACACGGAGGGGGACGCAGCTTCATTGACTTAAGGCAACTGCCTTTGGGTGAATGACACGTGGGCCCAGGGGGTGGCTGGCCCACCTATCATACAACCAAAGGCAGGTGCAGTAGAGGGCCGAGGAGTAGTACGAAATCCTACGCACCTATGCACGCTAACCAAGGGCAAGAGTGATCACTTGAATCGCAAGATCAGTTGACTAGAAGCTAAGCTAGACCCATGGAGGCGATGAGCACGAGCATCAGCCGGCTGTGCCAGATGGTCCACGACGCTGGGCTGCGGCCCGGCACCAAGGAACGTCTCCAGGTAGTATTGCTTGAGGCCGCCAGAGCGAGGGGCCGCTTGGACGACAACTTGGTCTCCTTGTTCGACGAGGTCCTCATCGGTTTCCTCGACAAGTTCACCGTCGTCAAGAAGCTCATGGACGACTTTGACGTAAGCCTCCAGCCGACGCGCCCAGGCTCTGCGATGCCTTTCACCCTCTACGGCCACTATGGTGACGACCTCTTCGACGCACTGGTGGCCCTGTGACTGCCCGCCGTTGCGCCGGAGAATGTCCACCTCAAGGTCGCGCTCGCCGCGCAGCGCCTGGCGCAGCAAGACACCATCGACATAATCACCCAGGTCTACGCGCAAATCGTCCACAAGGACTACTACATGCAAGAGGAGGACGATAGGACGCTGGCCTTCTTGGACCGCAGGGCAACCTTGGACGACACTATTCGGAAGCACGCTGAGCTCGCCGCCAACGCTGCTGCTCCTCACACATCGGTTGGTGACCCGGCGCACTAGGGCGTGAGGATGTCGTTGATGGATCCGTATGTATTTTTATCTTTCCGCCAAATCCATGTAGTAGTATATGATACTACAGTAATTATATTACCTTTCGCATCAACTTCATAATTTTCGTACGTACTCCTTGCATGAACGGCGCCAGAACCAAACTTCTCGTTACTCTAGGCAAAATCGTTATTTTCTATCTATCGGCCGCGCCATGGAGGAGAACCAAATTTTACAAGTTACGAGTTCAAAAGGAAAAGCCTGCCGCGTTCACGTCGCACCCCCCACATGGTTGGTCCGGCACGCCGCTCAAGCAGGAATGCATGCGGATTTACATTTTCACTTACAAGTGGGACCGCAGTTGAGCAAACCGACTATCGGCAAACCCCCACCCCTCCCACCATGCGATGGCTGAGAAAACAGGAGGGAGAAGAGATGGATGTAGCACGGACTCCAAGAAAATTGGTGTCAGATGGGACTCGTGTGGGTGGCGTGTGCCGTACTGCTAGACGTGAATGCTAGTTATGGCCCATGCCACCCCACTATATCGAGCCTATATCGAGGTACGTAGAACAAATTTGCTCCAGTCCGTGCTCAGCCCTCCTCTATCTCTCTTCTCAGCCAGCCAGCGGACGCGCGGAGCCCATCGTCTGTTTGCTCACATGCGGTCCCACATGTCATTGAAAACACAAGCGGACCCACTGAACCTGCACATCTTTCACCTCGACGTGCTCGTGATGAAAAACAAATCGAAGAAAGATCTTTGGTGGCCGCTTTTGGAGTTACTCAAGAGTACTAGTAAGATTCTATTTACAGTTTAACCCAAGATGCACATCTCGTGGCTTCAACTACCACTCTATTTTCTTTCATGACACGACTTGGATGCTGGATGTCCCACGTGTCGGCAAAAGGAGGAAGAACCCGACAAAATCTTCGGTTGTGCTCTCGGATTAGACTAGTTGTGCTAACTTAAATTTTTTATTGTGTACTCCCTCCGTTCCAAAATACTTGACTTCCATTTGTCCAATAATGGATGTACCTATATAGTAAAACATGTCTAGATACATATATATTTTGACAAATAGAAGGCATGTATTGTGCAACGGAGGGAATAGAATGGATGCAAGTTTTTGTATTGCAGAGAAGAGTACATCCATATATTGATAGAGCACAATTTAGTAGATGTTCTATCACTTTTAGCTAGCACAGGGGCTAGAGATGAGATTAGTGCACTTGTTGATACTCGTACTAGAATAGAGGCTAGACATGAGACTAGATGCGAGGAGTAGTAAAATGTATTCTTGTGGTTCTTGTTTTCTTTGGTCTTGCTTTTCTAGTCAAAATTATCGTTGGAGTTCATGCAAAACGGAGGTCCGTTTGGGGTCGTGCGTTGGAGTTGGCCTTACAAGTGGGACCGCAGTTAAGGAAACCGACTATCGGCAAACCCCCACCTCGCCCGCCTAGCAACGACTGAAGTTAGAGAAACGACGAGGTTGAAGAGATTGCTCTAGCACGGACTCCAAGAAATAATATGGTGTCAGATGGAAGTCGTGCTGGTTGCGTGTGCCGTACTCCTGGACGTGAATGCTTGTTCTGGCCCATGCCACCCTACTACTCCTACTACTTACTCCTACTATATAGTACTAGTATCGAGGATTCGAGGTGCTGGTTATGTACAACGTACATATTAACATATGGCTACGGTAAAAACACCCGCCCGATGCGCAAAGCATGTGAAGCTAGTACAAATAGTGTACTACTATTGTTGATTGGCCTCATCCGATAACCTGTTGCAATGCACGTACAATTATGTATTCGGAAAATATTTTTTTGCCTCGTTGCACCACTCACTCAGAGAAGCGACTCGAAAGCCATTCATAAATTTAGTAAGTTTATCACAGACATATCATTTTATTACATACAACAGGTCATCAACCCACATCGACAATGAGGATACATTATAAATACTAAAGTTTTCACCACACAACAAATAACAAGCAATGAAATGAACTTCAACTCAACCATTCCTCGGCATTGGAAACACTTGCTTTGAACCACAAGTGATTCTCTGGGACGGGCTACCCATTGTCGATCTAGAGACCAACGCAGGACTGATCATCCAGGCTGAAGCGGCCTACTATATCAGTACCAGGGTAGGGAACCACCCAAATGTCCGAGGTATAGACACAGTTGCTTCTCATAAATGGTAGTAACGTTGTGTCAACAACAGTTGGATCGCCTTTCACCATCATTGGATAGTTTTGTCCAAGGAAGAGCGAGTTTTCTATAAGACTATCAATTCTGTACCAAGGAGAAGGAGTTGGCGCTAGCACACTAGTATCCATCCCGAATACCATGCAACGAGTGTTGGAGTAGGTCCGGAGAGTGCGACCATGGGAGACTACACCTGCTTCCTTAGCAGTAACATCGTAAGTGGGCTGTATACACACAAGAAGAGGTGATCCATCGGAATTAGTTGCCAGGCGCCAAAGAGTATATGGGCGCTGCTCGTCCTCATGCTCGTGATCATCACCATCGTCATATCCCCCTTGGTTATAAATTTTTTCAATTATAGGTGGTGGAATGTTCACATGACCTTGGAAACACAAGATGAAGGTTAATTAGTAAAGGGAAACTTGCTAACCCGCATGCATGTGGATGAAACAATTATAATTATGGTGGAAGACAAACGTACCGAAACTACAAGGATCCCATGCAAAAACAGTGCCACGAGTGGTGGCAGCAAACACAAGGCCCTCGTATTGAATTGCATCACAGTACTCATCCATGTACAACTTGTCGAAGATAGCAACAACTTCATAGTTGTTGTAATTCCAAGAGCGGTTGGGAACTCGACAAATTGCTATCGTCCGTAGAAGACAGTCACCATGATTGTATTTGAACGTGCGTATAATACCGGTGTGCTCAACCTCTAGGCAGTCTGCTGTGATTTTTGGAAGTGGAACCCGGTCACGAGTGTACACATTCACAAGTTCCCACTCGCAGTTGGACCCAATGTAAACAACCCAATCTCCATTTGCGCCTGCCCAAGCCATGCCCTCAAGCGATGGCATCTTAACATCATACGTATCATTATGAAGCGGCATCAACTTGCACAGGGTGAGGCCTCCGTCGTGCTGGCGCCAGTCATTAGGGTCACGGCGAAGAAGATAGGGGAGATCAAACCGCTCCTTGACTCTTGGGTTCCTTGTAATGATGTTATTAGTTGAGTCGAGAATGGGCTTGAACGAACCTACCATGCTAGCTGAGGTGATGACATCACACCAATCATTGAGTTCGTCCACCACGTCATCTTTCAGACCAGGGCAAGAATAACGGGGTCATTTCCGGCCTGTTCCCTCCATGGAGAAGACGACCGAACAATGGCAGAAGAAAGGGTGAAGGGCTAAAGGAAAATGGATGAGGGAGAGGAAGAGCGTGCGACAGCAGTTCCAAATCGAGAGGGAAAGGCGAAGAGTCGGTGGACGGTTGCCAGTTTTCCACGGTTCACGAAGAGGCGCCCCAGCCTACATGTCCATTCGGAAATACTCCTACTACTCGCTGTCGTCTCACTAATATGTTGGAACGTGACCACATGTCAACGAAACATGGTGTGTAATTTCTCGTGCAAAATGCGATCTGGCCGCGTTGGCCCGAGGTGCCGCATTAGTTACCGACCTTTCTTTTTTTAATGGCGTGTCGTTTAGTTTTGAAGCATGACTAACTGGTACTGTACGCAGAGAAAATATAAACTACTCTACCACTACTCCACCTCTAGTACTAGTAGTATAAAAAAGATATATAGGCTGGAGCTTCAGCGCTTTCTTGCCAAGGGCTGCCCACTTGCTTCTCACACTACCACCCTCTCTCCAGATCTAAAAAAGACAACCCCTCTCTCCCTCCTCACCAGTGGTCACAGATCCTCCGGAGAAGAAAAGGACGTGCAGCATTGACGCACTCGTCATCGGCGAGCGAGGTCACGCACTGACGACAAGGCCGTCCTCTCAGGACCTAGCGCCCGCGCGGGATGGCCTCCGTCCCCAAGCTCGCTACCGTAGTGTGTGTGGAGGACGACGACCATGAGCGAAGCCACTTCCCGCCGACCCTTAGGTATGCTATCTCTTTTCAAACCATACCCTTGTTCTATTGCCCCATCTGCCACGTCGTTGCATGTGGATCTTTTTTCACTCCACCATCTTCCCAATTTGCTATCCTCTGCTCTGCTGGCCACGCAGACAAAAACCATAATTTGCACTATTAAAGGAAACCCTACTTCATGCAGACTAATCCATGTCTGGGTTGAATAAGGAAAGGAAGGGAGACTGTACTGTCCAAGAGAGTAGGCATTGAACCCGCATCTAGGTTGAAAAGGGGAAAATCAGTAGCTAAGGATCGAGTCTCTTGTCTCTTGGTTGAAGAAGGATAGAAAGGCATGACAACACAATAGAGAATGACCAGGTCGATCGGTTTGTTGTCCTCACATAGGAAAAAGGTGGCTAAAGACAACAAAAATGGGACATAATCCACATATGCTGCCTGGATATTTGTTGCTCTGGGCAAGCATACCCCCCTCACCACTCTGTGTCCGTGGAGGTACATCGTACTGGTGCGCCCACTGTCCGAATGGGCCTCCCATGCTCTTATTGCCACTTTTTTTGCTGTTACACGCCAGCAGTCAAGTCAAGCAATGCTACTGCTAAAGTGATGCCACATTTAACTAATGCCGCTTTCAGTCTAATGCCAGCGATAAATTTAAGCAATGCCATTTAATGTCACTGGATTATTTCAGGGTTAGCTGTTGATTGTGGATGTATTAAAGATTTTTCAGCTAAGGCATTCTAATGCTGTTGCACAGCCAGTATACAAACAATGAAACTTGTTACTACCTTTAGATTTTTGCACAGTTAATGCTTATAGATTACATACCCCACTTTCATGAGATAAGTTAATTTTTTTGTACAGTGTCACCAAAATGCCAAGGCGCTGATGTCATTTTTTTGGGTTAAACTGCACAGAAAATTATGAAGACAAGAGGAAAGGTCAAGAGTGGGCACCTCCTCCTCCGGCTGTTCTCTTGATTCGTTCGATCAAGTTTTTATGTTTGATCGATTATCAAGATTGGGATAGCAATTTTTAAGGTCCCCCCGAGTTCGAAATGATATTTACCTTGGAGGTACATGGTTTGCATTTTTTATACTGTCATTAGTTAATAATGCTAGTTACCTTCAGACTTTCGTATTTGGTTTAATGCTCATGCACAGCTAGTATACCAATGCTGAAACTTGTTACCTTTACATTTTGTATTGTTAATTCTTATAGAAACCTCTCAGTTCTAGAGTTTATTGAAATCTGTTCAGTAAAACCATTGTACTGTACCCTGTAATAAACTAACTACTCTACTGTTTCACAAGCCACTAGATTAGTGTATATTTGTAGTATTCGAATGGTGTTGCATTAGTGTATGGCCATAAATAAAGTGTGGCAAGCTTTCCCGGATATGTGCTCAAGAAAACTACCAGCTGTTTTTCTAAATACTAGACGTTTGGGTACTTTAAATTGAACCGCAAAAACATCTTATATTAAGGAACAGAGGGTGTAGAGTTCACTCAAATTATCCCGGTAAAGCTAGTCACACCTTTGTTAAAATTAATGTTCATTATGTTATCGGAGGAGGTCTGTATGTTTGTCTCTAATGCCTGTCGACTACATACCTGACATCATGATGTAATGTTAAGTCATTTCCTTTTGTACAGTGTCACTGAATTGTCATGGCGGTGATGGCATTTTATTTTAGTAGAACTGCACAAAATTTGCTTAAAAGAAGAGGAAAGGTCAGGAATGGCTCAGTTTCAGAAAAAACTATGAATGCCTTCCTGACATCAGCCGCTGTTGCTTTATTTATTCCTTCAAACAGGTGGTTAGAAACATTCTTGCTACATTTTCCCATTAAGAAATTGGAATGCTTATATTTGTGAGTCTATGCTTCAACTACTGCCACTTTTATAGTAATCACACTTTCAATATCTATGCAAACATGGATGCTCGATTTTAGTGGAACTGCACAAAAAGTCCAACTGGTTCAACATTAGGAGCATGTTTTTTTCCAAACCTTTATATCCAATTGGTGGCACTATGAGCTATTCATTACGAAGGTACATGGTTTGCTACTATCTTGCTACTCTTTTTGTACTGTCATTAGATAGTAATACTAGTTGTTTACATGTGAATTTATTGGCAGGGTGGACCTACATTGGAGGTGCAGGACATGATTCAATGATTTGATGCTCAATTTCAGTTGTATCGATTTCACCTCTTCCATCACTGCGAACATGGTGTGGTATATGTTTACTAGCTGCTTGATATTTGTGCAGACAGAGATGTCTACCCATTGTTATTTGGCAAACAAACAAAGTGTCCACAATTTTGGTTGAACTGCACAAGAGAATAGTATAGTCACTGCATGCAGTGCCATTTGAAAATAGACACAAAGATTGGATAGTCACTTCATGGACTGCAGAAAAGTAGTACTATACTATTTACTGGCCAACACTAGGTGCTTCATTGCTTTGGTCTGATTATACAATGGGCATCATTTTGCCTAAGTTAAAGTTTGTATTCCGAAAATAGTCTCGCGGTGTGATCGAGAGAAGACCAAATCATATTGCAGTGGATGTTCCTCCATCATGTTGGTTCATTCTCATGGTTCCATCTGTTGGTGAAACCACTTACGTTTGCAAGAGGAATTGTAGACTTCACAAACAAATTTGTCTTTCAGTCTGTACTGAATGTTGGCCAAGAGAAGCATCCATGTTAGTAGGAAGAACAATTGTTTTTTCTAGATCTTTCCTTTTGGAGCTACATATTTGTATATGATCTGTGAACCATTGAGATGCATTAACATGTTAATCTTATATATGGGAATCGTACTAGTTAGTTTTAGTTGCGATGCAAGATCCGAAGTGGCCGATCTTTGCTTTTGGAGCTACATATTTGTATATGATCTATGAATCATTGAGATGCATTAACAGTTACTTATTTCTGTTCACTTAGTGTTTACAAGTTACTGACCGATCACTAGCTAGCCTACAAATATGCTCCTAGCAGTTTTATTTGCGACGCTAGATGCGAAGTGGCAGTTTTTTGAATAAAAATGCCTACCTCTGAAGAAACTGAGAAGCTACACTATCGATCCTACACGGATAAAAATGCCTACCTCTGAAGAAACTGACAAGCTACACTATCGATCCTACACGGATAAATAGCGGATCACGCACGTACTACCTCCTTTTCGGTTTGCAGGGCTCAATTCAAGAAATGACCTACTCGATCCTACACGAATAAATAGCGGATCACGCACGTACTAGTACCTCCTTTCCGGTTTGCAGTGCTTAATTCAAACCTCTCACCAACCAAGGTACTCCCTCCGTCCGGGTTTATTAGTCCCGTGAGCAAAGCAGCAAGACCAAGGCATGGCAATAATTAACCGAATGCAGAAGTTTAAGCCTAATTAATTCCAGCGATTTAAGTGGCTGCATGCGTGCCCTCGGCTGCGACTCGTTGCATGCTGCTTCCTGTACTACCTGCGAGCGATTCTGAGTGCCAGCATGCAGCCAGCCGTAATTAAGGCAGCTAACTGATGCAAAAAACATACGCTTTAATTGTTGCGGGCTTTTTAAATCCGTGGAATTATTATTGACAAGGAGGGAGATGATTCGAGTGCACTCATTTGACCGCCATGCCGGCGTGCGACCCAGACGGGACGGGACAGCACAGTCATAATTTCAGTTTCTCTAGTTTTCCACGGCAAGCTGGCGCGCTAAGCCATTATGCATTGAATTCCGTTGACCGTCACGCTACCTTCCCCCTATAAGTACTGTTTCCTGGCTTTCTCCGGTGCCATCGTGACCCAACTCACCATATCCTCATAAGCCCCCACCGGCCCGACGTCGCTCGCCATGTTCGCCATGCCCCCGCCCGTCGGTGGTAGGCGACGCCGGAGGCGGTCACCGCCGGAACTAGTGTTTGGTTTTTCATCGGAAGGCAGACGGAGGGAGGAGGCATTCTATCTGTCTTTAGATGGCAATACGGAGATCGAGGAGTTGTTGGAGCACAACCGCATGGCGGAGGAGCAGGAGTTGTTGGAGCGCGATCACCTGGCGGAGGAGTAGCGTATCGCCGATTTGCGCCGCCAGCGGGACATGGAGCAGCAGCGCACCGACGCTCTGAGTCGTGAGCAGAGCACCCGCAACTGGGCCGACTACGTGGAGGCCGGCGCCCGGCAAATAGCCCTGGAGGCTGTCCGACACGCACGCGTTCGCGACGCCAATTTTTACTACCAACTCGTCAAGTGGATTTCCCGCTTGGAAGCCGAAGCTTCGGTGGACGCCGCCGGCATGGAAAGGGTCAACGCGCGCGAGCAACGTGCCCTATCGCACCTCTTGCAAGTCCGAGGCGAGGCGCAGGACACCGATGCCGGCATTTAGCGTGTACCACAGATGGCGGCCGGCATCGTCTAGTTAGCTAAGAGTAAGTTAGTACTTGTACGCTACTAGAGTATTAGTGGGAGTAGATAGTTAACTTGGCTATGATGGTTGTCAACGTGGAAGTTCAGTACTCTATATGTGGATCAGACCTGTTACTTTGCTCTGAATGTTGAACTTTCCGTTTGAACGTATGGAATGGGCTGTTATTTTTTTAAATGGGTTGTATTTGTCCTCCACGGGTTTAGAGGCTGACTTGTGGGCCTAGCAAGTTGACGCGTACACAATCAGGAGATGATTGTACGTGGAGAGGATGACAGCAGGGACCCGCCAAGGTCATGGCAGTACGCAAGCAAGTGCCTCCTTATTTCAAGCCAATACAAAAAATGGCTCCTCCTAGTGGATTTCTGACATCTGGGTTCCATGCCATTGTCAACGTAGTCACTAAACGAGATAATTGCACAACGAGCGACTGACACCAGGGACCCAGCTGCTCGCCCAGTTATTTTTGTTTTGGGTTAATTTGATAAATGCCTCCGAGAAATGCCACTGCAATTTCCAAACTTTGAAAAATGCCATTTCATGTCATTTCTAGTGGCATTTTTCTAAGTCTGGAGTGGCGTTTTTCAAAGTTTGCAAACCGCAGTGGCATTTTTATGAATCGCCATAATTGGAGTGGCATTTATCTAATTTGTTTTTGAGACGGAAGTAGGGTGTCAACTGGGCTGTGCGGGACACTCTGGCCTGTCTAGACAACCTTTTCTTTTATGTTTACCACAGACCAGCCCAATAGTTTTTTTTTCTTTCTGAAAATGGCTAACCCAGTTTTTTTGTGATTTGTCAAGTAAGTCGCTTTATCAGGCCTGTTGGGCTGCAAATCTTTCAAGACGAGGAGAGCTTCATTCGGCTGGCCGAGAAAATGGCCTATCAGTAATGAGAAATGGGCTGTACATTTTTAAAACACATCAAACCGGCAATTAGTTTCAAATATCTTTTTTTCATTTCGAGATTTTAAATTGCATTGATTTTTATGTGTGGACAATTTATTGGATTTTATATTGATATACATTTGTTTTTAAAATCAGTCTGAATGTGACTCAAAATTTTGGGATTAAAAACAGTTCAGACCGCACCGACATATGCAAAATTTCGTATAATTTTTTAAGCGTGGTCACAATATGGGCTGTAATGCTAACAAAAAGAATATGGGATCCAAAAAAACCCGTAAGAATTAGCAAATGGGCTGTAAATTATTTGAAATAATGGCAGATGGGCTGTATGTTGTTTTCCACAGATTTGAGGCTTTCCACGGATGGCTTGTATACTGTTGGATGTCCATCCAACGGCCGTCGTGCTCCTTCAATCTCTGCTCTTCCTGCTCCAGCCGCTCAAACAAGCGCCGGCGGGACTGCCTGCTCCCTCCTCCTCGTGGCCGGCTGTGCTGCCGTGCAGGCCTCACCGCCCCACCGTACTCCCATCGCTGGCCTAGCCATCCCTCTACCCACCCACAGTCCCACACCTGCTGTTATTATCCGGCGACGGCAGACGAACCAGTAAACCCACATACAGTCATACTCCCCTCCGCGTGGGAAACAACTGCCGAGTCTTCCCTGCCTCCACGTCGTTCCCTTCCTAGGCCTCACCGTCGTCCACCGCCCTGGTGCTCTTGACGTGGCGTGGTCAACATGGTTAACGACCGACATGCATCTGAAGTGGACTGTACGTGGAGAGGCTGACAGCTGGGTCCATGGCCGCACGCAAGGAAATGCCTCCTTATTACGCGCAAAATAATGATTCCTCCACCTGACATCTGGGACCCACCGAAAGGGCCTCTGTATTTCGCGAAAAAACTTTACCGCCGCTGGCAGCTCGGACCCACCAGCTATATCTTCGCACGCAAGGAAGTGCCTCCTTATTACGCCCCAAAAAAAGAATACTCCCCCTGCTAGCTGGGATCCAATATAGTGGGCCTACTAAGTTGTCGGGGACGAAGGGCTTTGTCAACTTAGTCAATATGCATGATTCTAGCTCGATTGACCGTACGATGTCCATCCAACGGCCATAGTGCTTCTTCAACCTCTGGCCTTCTTGCTCCAGCCGCCCGAAGCAGCGCCGGTCGTGCCGCCTGCTCCAGCCTCCCATGGCCGGCTGTGCTGTCGCGGAGGCCTAACCGCCCCCATACTACTCCCACCGCTGGCCAGGCCACCCCCCACTCCAGTCACCCACACCCCCTGTTATTCTACGGCGATGGCAGCACAGCTGAACCAGTGAACCCTCGTACTCCTCTCCGTGTGGGCATCCACTGCTGCGTCTTCCCCGGCTCCACGTCGTCCCCTTCCTAGGCCTCGCCGTCATCCACCACCGTGGTGCTCTCGGCGCGGCGTGGTCAATGTGGTCAACGACCGAATTCCATTGGAAGAATATTGTATGTGGAGAGGCTGACAGCTGGGTCCACGACAGCCGCAAGGAAGTGCCTCCTTATTACGCGGAAAATAATTATTCCTCAACCTAACAGCAGGGACCCACTAGACGGGCCACCAGTATTTCGCGAAAAAAATGGTTGCCCCTGACTGCTGGGACCCACCCGACGGGCCATCGTATTTTGCGAAAAAAACGTCCCCCTGCTGTCAGCTTGGACCCACCGGAAGTGCCTCCTTATTACACACAAAAAAATGAATACCCCCTGCTTGCTGGGACCCACCTTGGTGGGAGGCTGACTTGTGGGCCTACTAAGTTGACGGGGACGGAGGGCTTTGTCAACTTAGTCAATATAAACGACTCTAGCTCCAGTGACCGTACGATGTCCATCCAACAGCCGTAGTGCTTCTTCAACCTCTGGTCTTCTTGCTCCAGCCGCCCAAAGCAGCGCCGGTCGTGCCGCATGCTCCTGCCTCCCGTGGCCGGATGTGCTGCCACGGAGGCCTCACCGCCCCTACTATTCCACCGCTGGACAGGCCCTGCGGCGACGACAGCCTCACACCGCAGCCGAACTAGTGAACCCTCGTACTCCTCTCCGCGCGGGCTTCCACTGCCGTGTCTTCCCCGGCTCCCCGTCGTCCCCTTCCTAGGCCTCGCCGTCATCCACCACCCTGGTGCTCTCGGCGTGGCGTGGTCAACATGGTCAAGGAACGACTTCCATCGGATGTGGACTGTACGTGGAGAGGCCGACAGCTGGGTCCACGGCCGCAGCAAGGAAGTGCCTCCTTATTACGCGGAAAATAATTATTCCTTCACCTAACAGCGGGGACCCACCGGACGGGCCACCGTATTTTGCGAAAAAAACGTTTCCCCCTGACTGCTGGGACCCACCAGCTACATCTTCGCATGCAAGGAAGTGCGTCCGGGCAAAAAAAAACGATTCACCCCCCTGACTGTTGGGACCCACCAGCTACCTCTTCGCTCGCAAGGAAGTGCGTCCGGGCAAAAAAAAATGATTCGCCCCCTGACTGCTGGGACCCACCAGCTACATCTTCGCACACAAGGAAGTGCGTCCTAAAAAACAAAATGATTCGCCCCCCTGACTGCTGGGACCAACCAGCTACATCTTCGCAGGCAAGGAAGTGCCTGACAGTCGGGACCCACCTGGTCGAAGCGTACGTAGCGTTGTCATTCTGCTCGTGAACGTGTACGTACATACTGGTCGATGTAGAGGCACGCACATGTTGTAGTAGAGGCACGCATGTAGCATGTACACGTACGTACAGCAGCAAGGGTGCAAGAAAGAAAATACGGCCACATATGTGTACATATGGGCGGGGTCTCGAACGCCTACTCGCGCATACGTACGACCAGTGCTCGTGTACATGGCTGGGTCGGAACGGAGAAACAACATAGTCCTCGTGTTCATGGGGAGGCAACGGAGTGCGTCGAGTTCATGGGGAGGCAACGGAATGTGTCGTGTTCATCGGGAGGCAAAGGAACGCGTGGGAGCCAACCGACTGGGTCGGAACGGAATGCGTCCTCGTGTTCATCGAGAGGGCTTGGACGGAACAGGCGATGGAAACGAGGCCTGGCGTACCGCACAACGGAGGAAACTACCATGTGTTCGACCGGCCACGTTCGAAACGGGATCCTGTTGATCGGGAGTGGCCTGGCGTAGTGCAAAACGGAGGAAACGGACCTCCTACGGTCGAAACAGGGGTCCTGTTGATCGGGAGGGGTGTGGCGTACCGCAAAACGGACGAAACGGACCTCCTACGGTCGAAATGGGGGTCCTATTCATCGGGAGGGATGTGGCGTACCGCAAAACGGGACTCCACGGGATACTGTTCATCTCCACCGTCGACCTCCTCCAGCCTCCACAGGCTACCGTCGACCTCCTCCAGCCTCCACGGGCTCCTGTTCATCCAGCCTCCACCGTGCGCTACTCCACCGGCTACTGTTCAACCACCCCTCCATCGTCTAGTGTTCATCCAGCCCTCCACACCACGGGGTCCTGTTCAACCACCCCTCCACGGGCACCCCTCCACCATCTACTGTTCATCAAGCCCTCCACCACACCACGGGGTCCTGTTCATCCAGAGGTAACGCCACCGCTCACTGTTCATCCAACCCCCCACCCCCCCGCAATGCTCACTGTTCATCCCAGAGGCAGCATCAATCGGCTTCAGTTAGAAGCAGTAGCGAAGGAATCGCTTGATCGGGTTCAGTTAACAGCCATCGATCGATCGCTCGGGTTCAGTAACGCGTAGCATGCAGTGTAATTGCTCGGGTTTAGTTAGAGCCCAAAGCCTCGCTCGGGTTCAGTTAGAGCCGACGCCTCGCACACACGCGCATACATGTACGAGAGAAACGCGCATCGCTCGGCCCCTGACCTCCCACCCTAACCGGGAACTCCCCGAAATCCCCCCCCCCTCGCTTCTACCATAGTTTTTTCCATCATGGACGGCCCAAAGAATGTCATGCAGCTGCGTCTCTGGCCCGCCTAGGACAAAAAGACCATTTTCTGTCATGATTTTTTGTCATAGAAGTAGGAGCCCACCACATCTATGATGATACTGGGTTTTGTCACAATTATCGTC
>NC_041385.1:275567009-275587686 GCF_002162155.2 Triticum dicoccoides | reverse complement strand
TCGGGTTTAGTTAGAGCCCAAAGCCTCGCTCGGGTTCAGTTAGAGCCGACGCCTCGCACACACGCGCATACATGTACGAGAGAAACGCGCATCGCTCGGCCCCTGACCTCCCACCCTAACCGGGAACTCCCCGAAATCCCCCCCCCCCCGCTTCTACCATAGTTTTTTCCATCATGGACGGCCCAAAGAATGTCATGCAGCTGCGTCTCTGGCCCGCCTAGGACAAAAAGACCATTTTCTGTCATGATTTTTTGTCATAGAAGTAGGAGCCCACCACATCTATGATGATACTGGGTTTTGTCACAATTATCGTCATAGAAGTGTCATATGTATGACAGAATATTTTTTCGTTCGGCCCAAAATGTCAAGGATGTGTCTTTTTTTTGTAGTGACCTTATGCTCTTCTGATCCGAGTCATCTTATCTTCCCGCGGGGTTAAGAAACTAGGCTTTCTCTTCTTTCTATCAGGATCACGTGTTACTAATCTGTAGACTTATAGATTGATGGATTTAAGCCTCATTTCAGTTCCTACTACTTCCGTGTATTCATAGCTGGCCTCAGAATCTTGTTATTGAGGTGATCGAGTGGTTATGCCACCATTTTGTAGGATGTCTCAAATCATTCTGAGCATTTACAACCTTATGCTGTCCGAGTCATCCCAGGTTTCTAAACAGTCTGATGCATTTGCAAATCCCTTCTTACCGTTCTGATGTTCCTTTGGCCAGATTAACCACACTAACTAGTGGGTTGAGGTACTTCATTGCCTCGGTAAATATGTTGGAGCTAGTATTATGACCCTAGGTGTCTTAGAGTACCACCTAGTTAGCTAGCCATGATTTGTGTTCCCAGTGTGATGATTCTGGCCGTCATTCTTGAAAGCATCCCGTGATGCCATTTAGATACTAGGTATTCTATTCCTGGGTTCTTGAACCCGAGATTCACCCTACTTACCTCATGCTGATAGTGTTTGCTAGATCCTTTAGGTTATTAGTAACCTTGTGATAGCCCTCGAGGTTCATGGTATATCCTTCTTTCAAGTACCATGAACTGCTTATGGCAGAAGTTTCTCGCTGAACTGAAATATCACAATCCGAGTGCTCTTGACAAGTTCGTGATTCTATAATGTTACTCTGTCAATTCTACCTATCTGCATGGGTTATCCGGAAGAAATGTGTTGAACTCGTTCGACATGCTAATCTATGCATTCACATCTTAGAAAATCATATGTTCTTTTGAGTTGCCCCTTTTAGTTGTATTCTGACCCTCGTCTATCAATTGATAGTAAGGAGTAGTTGTGTAATCGTGTTTATCGATGCCTATTACTCTTGTGGTCCATCAAACCATTCTATTCCGGAATGACTAGGAGAAACAAACTCCAGTACCTCATCCATATCCAGGATTGGGTCAAAGCAGTTGTGTTCAGCAAATCAATTGCAATCCAGCTTTTGATTCTGTTCTACCTTGGAGTATTACCATCTTTTATGTCAACAATATCATAGGAATTGCACACCATACTATGAACTCTTGATACAGTGATACTTCTCGCCCTCATTATTCATTTCTCGGTTCCTGTGTTGTTGCAACCGGAGTGCCGACAAGTGAATCGTGATGAGTGAAGTCTATACCCCTAGCAACTCCGTTGCTTGGTAGTTAATGGACATTACTATCATTCTTAGCGTGTTGGTTCTTGAATCATCATTCTAAGATAGATTGTGCTACCTAGTCCTTATTTCCGATGCACTCCTCGATCAATGAGTTAGGATTGTGCCAATCGCTCGCTCTTGTGATCATATCGTCTTGCCCTGAAAAGAAAGATTGTTCGCGAGCTTAGTAACATATCAGCTGTTCGTGATTTTCCGAATATCTTCTCGGAAGTATCACCAGGTTGTCACCTGACCGCTATGTTGAGCTCATGATCAAGTTGGTATTCTTATAAACCATCCTTTCTCCAAGAATCCGTGTCAGATACCCTGAGCAAGTTGGTTAAGCTAAACAACAACTTGGAGAGTTGGAAGATAAAAGCTTGTCCGACTCAGTTCATTCCAAAGGTATATCTTTGTGTGTGTGTGTGTGTTGAAGAAAGATGATATCTTCATTGATTGATCCTCGTGGTCAATTGCTGGATCTATTGTCTTATCGAAGCTTTGATTTGAGTGTGGGTTATTGTCAAATCAAGTCATAACCAATGATGGTCGCAATGTTGTCTTACTCGTGGTTGTCTCCTCGAGCATACACCATTACATCTTTTGGTTTGACCAATGCTAACCCCGTGTTCACACAATTGTGGAACTCCAATTATATGGAAACCTGGATGAATTGTTGTTGAGCCCATCAACAACATTGTTATCTTCTCCGTGATCTGTGTTGAACATCCAGCTAGTATTGGAAACTTTTATAAACATTATCTTCATGACCCGTTCATGAAGCATATGTTCAGATGTAAGAAGTGACTTCCTCCAGTTCATGTGCAGTTGATGCAAGGTGCCGCCGTGAATTCGAGAAAGTCAATGTTGCTTCCTCTGGAATCATCCCAAATCGTTCATGCATACGTACGAAGTATTCTGTGGTTTGGAGACTTGCAACCTTCATCCTATATGTGTCCCTAGCACACCAAGCCACTGACTGATTTGTTAAAGGAGAAGAAGTTCCCTCTTAAGAGCATGCCTTAGGTAAGGACTTCGATATCCTCGATGATGGTTCCCCACCTGAAATCGGTAGTGTTTTATTATAAGACTAATATGTGGTCATGCCTGTCTGGGATAGCATGTTCACATGTGTGTAGCAAAACCAGCTCATGTTTTGGAGCTTGCTATCGTAGTTCATTCCTCGATAATCTCACAACATCATCTCATCGTTTTGTGTTGCAAACTTTCTTTTCCAGACATGTTGTCTGAAATATCCTATTACCAACCACACCTGAATCTCAGGCAGCTGTGATGGTTGGCACTTCTCCCAAGAACTATGATGTAGGTTCCGGTAAAGTGGACGCACCTAGCCGAAAGAACTATTATTGTAGTATCTTGATAAAGCAATTTGGTCATTTCCCCATGAGGATTTTTCTATGACTTATTCTAAAAAGTTTCTCCCTATGGATGTTTGTGCTTCCAAAGTCCGACCTATACTTGATGGACACATTAATGCTTAAGTATGATTGTGGTATGTAGAACATCAAGGAGAACATTATAAGCGGAGTGCTAAATGTCTCTCGGTCGATTATCCAGATTTTGTGACCTTGGCATTGCTAAGGTGAAATCTGAGAAGGTGTTATCTTCCTTTGTATCTGCATCGTCCATCACTATTCATGATGGTAGTATGTTGTGTTGCCAGGATCCTTGACATGGATATTGGTAAAACCTTGATGAATATGGAAATGCTCAAGTTCTTGAGAGCACGCGCAAACACTAGGTTTTATCGCCGGCATTAGTTGCGACTGCTCCAGAAGTGGAATCACTCTCGTCTGTCGAGTTTTTCCCCAGTCACTGGAATCATTCCCAGCATTTGCATTTTGTTCCCAGCTTGCACCGCCTTTGTGCCATCCTACTATGGGTTCCATCCATTTCCGATGATAAGTAAAATAATTCCTTGCGTTGTCTTCAACAAGGAAATCCACATCATCCATTCTAGTCCAAGTGTGCCATTATACTGAGCTCCTCCAAACGATCGCTCGAGATTTTCCCTAGGCTGGTATAGAGAGTTTCAATGACCTCTATATCAAAAGTAGTTCTTTTTGCCACTTCAGAAAAAGATTCTGCAAGTCACCTTCCCTAAGGTGCCCCATTATGGAATCATAGCAGATAACTCCTTGCTACCTGGAAACCAGGCACCATCTTCTTCAATGTGGAATTGTGCCTACCAGTTCGAACCTTCATTATCTGTTTCTTCCATCCCTCCCTATGTGTGATCTGTGTCTCCCAACTCGAGAGATGTTATTATGTCTCCTTTGGTGAGTTGATCTTGAGTTGCTCGATCTTTGAGAAGATCGATTCCTGTAGAGTTTCTTTTTGTCGTCATCATGTTGGACAAAGATCTCGAAAGCAAAGACGTCAAGATGAATCTGAATCAATGAATCAACATCCCCGAGGAGGGCAGTTGGATCGTGAAGATCGTGTTAGCTTGGTGTTCCCTCTTTCTACTTACCTCACGTCTTTAATCTCGGGACGAGATTCTTGTTTAGTGGGGGTGAGCTGTCACATTGTCAGGACCCCGACTCGATGTCACATCGATCTAGCTTGTAACACCTCATATCACTTTGCGGCCTCACGCACGGTATCCCCACAGGTGTCGCCTTACCTATGCCCGGGACCGTTTGCGCCTTTTGGCTCACGTATATGATAGTGTCGCTAGCATCCATATGATAAAGAGCCCGGGCTGACATGACTAGTCGTAAACCCAAAGTGGCACAGACTTACAGGGACAGGCATCCATGACCCAGCAACGAACGTGTCGGTCATCAGCAAGTGGGTCCGGGCTGTAGCACTGGGCTAGCAGGACTCCGGTAAACCGGGCTGTAGCGGGCTAACAGGACTGCGGTACTCAATGCGTGACATTTCCCCGAAGGGACAGACACAGGAACGAAGAAGGACACATGCCGGCCAGCCTAAGTGTTCCCGAGCAGTAGCAAGCTACCATGGCTCAGTGGTAACACTAGGAGACATTTCCCGGTAAGAGAGGCTACTAAGGATAAACAACTAGATAGTCAGATCCCACACATACCAAGCATTTCAAACATACACACAATATGCTCGATATGTGCAAATACAACAAGGCATCACAACATGACTCTATGACACAAGTACTTTATTTAAGGCTCAGAGAGCCATACATAACATACACAAAGGTACGGGTCACACGACCCAGCATTCAAGTCATACAGTCATACAAACCAGCAGCGGAAGTAACTTGTCTGAGTACAGATAACTAGTAAAATAAAAGAGGCTTGGAAAGCCTAGCTATACTACGAGGTCCTTCACAAGCTCAGGATCACCACCTGGGCCTTAGCCTACTCATTGATGTCAACGTCTACGTAGAACCCATCAGAAGGGGTTGCAGCGTCTTCTGTAAAAAATGTAAATTATAGCAACATGAGTACAAAGGTACTCAGCAAGACTTACATCAGATCCTACATACATGCATATTATCAAGAAGGGTTGGTGGAGTTGTTGCAGCAGGCCAGCTTTGACTCTTGGCTAGGCTAATCTACGAGACTCCAACTCGAAATGGTTTTGCGCACACGAGTCCACTACTCACCAATTCAATACACTACCGAGGATCCACCTCCGTCTTCCTACGGAAGAGCCATCCTCGGCACTCACCCTTATCTTGAGGTTTTTAGTAGTTTCCATTTACTTGTCTATGAACTGTATAGGCAACCAAGTAGTCCTTTACCGCGGACGCGGCTATTCGAATAGATCATGATAACCCTGCAGGGGTGTACTTCTTCATACACGCTCTCACCACTTACCGTCGTTTACACGACATGTACTCGGCAACCTTCAAGCGGAAGCCCAACGTGGGTGTCGGCCACGACCTACCTAACCACCTAAGCCTCCAGTCCAGGTTTATCGCCTATCCAGGTTCCATCCGCAGGGAGTCCGGCCGAGGTTTCCCATACGGCCCCGAACGATGTGAACAGGGTTCCCGAGATACCTAACGGGTATTCGGTACACCCGGCCACGTACCTACCGCATCACAGCCCACCCCAACGGCCAGCGCTGTCCACGGCCTCCAGTAGGCTACAAACACCAGAAACTACTTGCAACTCCTGGACGGAGAACTAGGGTGAATAAGAAGCCGAGAGGGTCCATTGGTTTCGGGCCCAATGCATGTTAGTAGCTGATTCTTAAATCACACATACAGATCTCAGTGCTTAAGGTCGGCTTCAATGAAACAACCCACCATGTACTCCTACATGGCCTCTCATCGACACCTTTACCAAATCGTGTTCACCACACCACTCTTATTACCGACATAATCATTTCACTCTAGCCCATCACCCAGATGAACCAGACCTGACACGACTCTAAGCATAGTAGGCATAGCAAGGTAGGAACAACACATACATATGGCTCAATCAACTCCTACACATGCTAGTGGGTTTCATCTAGTTACTGTGGCAATGACAGGTCATGCAGAGGAAGTGGGTTCAACTACCGTAGCACACAGCAGTTTGAAACGCGTTGTCTTAATGCAGTAAAAGAGAGCAGGAGCGAGAACATGGGATTGTATCGATATGATCAAATGGTTGGTTGCTTGCCTGATGGTTCGATGCACTGATACGGTTCTTCGTTAGGGTAATCACGATACTCCTCGGAGGCAGATCCTGCCGCAAAGAACACCGATACACAACCATCACCAAACAATGTGCAACAATATGATGTATGCATGAAACATAGCAATATGAGTGTGTTGGGCTAATGCAGCTAAGACCAGAAGGGTTTGAACCAATTTGAATCAAAGATTCAAATTTCAAACTCAAACATGGCCCTTTAAAGTGTTTTTCCTTGTTCTGCATTAAACATCAAGTTAACTTGTTTAATCATGCATGAAAATAGTACAGATGGATAGATTGGATTTTTCTGATCATTTTTCATATATAATTTGTCTGATTTGGAGTTACAGAATAAAAGTTATGAATTTTTGAAGTTTAAACTATATTCTGGAATTTCCTATATTAGATTAATTCCAGAAAATCAATTATTGCGTCAGCCTGACGTCAGTGTGACGTCAGCAGGTCAACGGAACACGTCTGGGTCAAACCTGACAGTGGGTCCCGCATGTCAGGGTGATTAAATTAATTAAAGTTTAATTAAAACTAAACCTGTTTAATTAACAGGGCTGGGCCCCACCTGTCATTGACTCAGGGGAGTCAACCAGGGCCCACCCGTGGTCAAACCCGGGTCGGCTGCACCGGCGTTTAGCCGCCGGCGAGCCCGACGTGGCGGCGGAAGTGGTTTTGGCCGTTTCGGCCACCAAATGGGTCGCGGAGACCACCGGAGTGGAGCTGAGGACAAGCCGCAGCTCTTGGTGGAGTCCGTTGGAGTCGGGGTGGCCGGAGTTGGCGCCGGCGACGACTTTGGCGGCCACCGGGGTTCGGCCGAAGACGAACTTGACGCTAGAGGGGTCGGTGAGGCTCGGGGAGTGGCTAGCTAGGTGCTAAGTGACACGGTGAGCATGATGGACACCGGGGAGTGGCCGGAGGATGACCGGGAGCACGTCGGCGACGAGCTCCACGGTGGTGGGTGCGGTTGAGCTCCGGGAGGTCGCTACACGGCTCGGGAGCAAGAACGGAAGGAAGGGGAAGATGGCTAAGCTCACAGTGAGTGCGACGAAGCCCTTGGTGTGGCCGGAGATGGACCGGAGCGACGACGGCGTTGAAGGGGATCTCCGGCGACGGCGGTTCGGGCGAGGTCGTTGCGGTGGACTCGGGCGTTGCGAGCGCTCGGGGCTCGGCTTGCTCGATGGAGTGGACAGCGGCGGAGCTCCTGGACACGATGAGAGGACGCACGGGTGGCGGGGAGCACGGCTACGACGAAGGCACGGCGATGGTGGCGTCGGCCATGGCGGGGGAGCGCGAGGGGGAGGAGCTGGAGAGGAGAGGGGGTGTCTGGGGGGTTCGGGGGAGCGAGGGAGGCCGGTCCACGACGTCACCGGGCGAGGGGAGCGGCGAGGCGGCGAGCAGGTGCGTGGCGCGCGCTGCGGTCGCCGTCGGGCACCTGCCTGCCTGCCTGGCCGGCAAGCAGCTCGCTGGAGCGGCGCTGGGCTGGGCCGGCAGGTGGGCCGGGAGCTGGCGTCAGGTAAGTTTTTCCATTTTTTCTGTTTTCTGTATTTTTTTAATACTTCTGCAACTTTGTTGAATTAAATAAAATACTTAGGCAACTCCTAAAATCACCAAACTACTCCTGGTCCATAGTTGGATTATTTCCAACATGAAACATTTTAGTTTGGAGATATTTGAGCATTTAAATATTTTATATAATTTTAAATGCCCAAATTCAAATATTTATGATTTAATTCAAAAACCCTAAGATGGCCTAGGAAAATGTGCATCACTTTTGGCAGAGGTTCTGAACCAAGACAAAAAATGATGGGCATTTTAGAAGGGCATTTCAGGTTCATTGAAAAAGTTTTTAGTAAACCCTAATTGGTTTCAGAGGGGACTGGGGGTTCTGTCATCCCCATTTCAGGTTTTTGATGAAAGAGTAAACATGATGCAACACTCTAATGCATGGCTAACTAGGATGTGACAACTCACCCCCACTCAAAAGAATCTCGTCCCGAGATTTGGGTTCCTCCGGAAAGAAGGCGGGATACTCAAGTCGAAGACGATCCTCCCTTTCCCAAGTTGCTTCATCCTCAGAATGGTGCGACCATTGTACTTTGAGAAACTTGATATTATGACGTCGAGTGGTACGCTCGGCCTGATCGAGGATACGAATGGGGTACTCTCGATATGTAAGATTATCTTGGAGATCAAGCGTTTCGTGGTCCACTCCACGGATAGGATCCGAGAAGCATCGCCTGAGTTGGGAAACGTGGAAGACATCGTGGACTCTGGAGAGGTGCGGAGGTAGTTCCAACTGGTAGGCAACTTCTCCTCGTTTAGCGAGAATGCGAAAAGGTCCAATGTAACGAGGAGCCAATTTGCCTTTGATACCGAAACGATGGGTTCCCTTCAGAGGGGTAACCCGAAGATAAGCCTTCTCGTCAACCTCGAAAGTCATAGCCTTATGTTTTCGGTCATATTGACTCTTTTGACGAGATTGGGCTGTTTTCAACTTTTCACGAACGATGCGAACTTGTTCTTCTGCTTCCTGAATCATATCCGGGCCAAAGAATTGTCTTTCCCCGGTCTCTGACTAGTTAAGGGGTGTTCGACACCGTCGTCCATAGAGAACTTCAAAAGGGGCTTTACCCAAGCTAGATTGATAGCTGTTGTTGTAAGCGAATTCGTCAAATGGAAGGCACTTCTCCCAATCCATTCCGAATGAGATAACAGAGGCTCGAAGCATGTCTTCTAGAATCTGGTTGACGCGTTCCACTTGACCACTCGACTGAGGGTGGAAAGTGGTGCTAAAGGAGAGACGGGTTCCCATAGCATTTTGGAAACTTTCCCAAAATCGAGAGGTGAAAATACTTCCTCGATCCGAGTTAATTTCCAAAGGAACACCATGGAGAGACACTATTCGGGAGATGTATAAGTCTGCCAGCTGACTAGCGGTTATACTCTCATGAACAGGTAGGAAATGGGCTACTTTGGAAAGACGATCGACAACGACGAAAATAGCATTATTCCCTCTCTTGGTCCTGGGAAAACCGGTAATGAAATCCATACCAATTTTATCCCATTTCCATGCAGGAATAGCTAAGGGTTGAAGGGTGCCAGCAGGCCGTTGATGCTCTGCTTTTACACGATGACAGACGTCGCAATTAGCAATATACTGAGCAATTTCTCTCTTCATCCTAGTCCACCAGAACCTCTGGCGTAGGTCCTGATACATCTTAGTACTACCGGGATGAATGGTGAGAGGAGATTCATGAGCCTCCTTAAGGATCAATCGCCTCAGGTTTCGCACTTTGGGAACCACTAGTCGATTCCCGAAGTATACGACCCCTTGATCATTAATGGAGAAACAATTCGCAATTCCTTTCTTGATGTTTCTCTTGATGCGGGAGATTCCCGAATCTACCTTCTGTGCCTTGATGATCTGGTCCGTAAGGGTAGGTTTCGCCACCAAGGTGGAAAGAAAACCTTGAGGAACAATGTGAAGGTTAAGCTTCCGAAATTCCTCATGGAGAAGCAGTTGACTTTGTTGTAACATTAGGTTGTTACAATAAGATTTACGACTTAGCGCATCAGCCATGACGTTGGCTTTCCCTGGGGTGTAAGTTATTCCTAAGTCGAAATCTGTGATCAACTCAACCCAACGTCTTTGCCTGAGATTCAAATCCGGTTGGGTGAAAATGTACTTCAGACTTTGGTGATCAGTGAATATTTCGCAATGGTTACCGAGGAGGTAATGTCGCAAGGTCTTAAGTGCATAGACTATGGCTGCAAGCTCTAGATCATGAGTAGGATAATTCTCCTCATGTGGGTGCAATTGCCGTGAAGCGTAAGCAATTACGTGTCGATCTTGCATGAGAATGCAACCTAGTCCTTGTCGCGAGGCGTCGCAGTAGATAACAAAGTCCTTGGAGAAGTCTGGCGGTACCAGTACGGGAGCAGAAGTCAGGCGTCTTTTCAGTTCCTGAAAGCTGTGCTCACATTGTGAAGTCCATTCGAACTTCTTATCTTTCTTGAGGAGTTCGGTTAGAGGTTTAGCAACTTTGGAGAAGTTTTCGACAAAGCGACGGCAATAGCTCGCTAAGCCCAGAAAACTCCGAACTTGCTTGACCGATTCAGGTGTTGTCCAATTAAGGACGGCTTGAACTCGCTCAGGGTTAACAGCAATACCTTTACCAGATATTACATGACCCAGACAGGTCACTTCTGACAACCAAAATTCACATTTGGAAAACTTGGCATAGAGGCGGTGCTCTCGAAGTTTCATCAACACTAGCCTTAGATGTTCGGCATGTTCTTCCTCGTTCTTGGAGTAGATGAGTATATCATCGAGATAAACTACGACGAATTTATCCAAATACTCCATGAAGATTGAGTTCATTAACCGAGAAAAGGTGGCTGGAGCGTTGGTTAAACCGAAGGACATGACGGTGTACTCGTATTGGCCATAACGAGTAACAAAGGCCGTTTTAGGAATGTCCCCGTTTCTGATTTTGATTTGATGGTAGCCCAACCTCAAATCCATTTTGGAGAAGACTGAGGATCCAGCGAGCTGATCATACAGGTCGTTGATCCTAGGGAGCGGATATTTGTTCTTGATTGTGACCAAATTGACCGGTCGGTAATCTACAACCATCCGGTCCGTACCATCCTTCTTCTTGACGAAGAGGACGGGGAAAGCCCACGGAGATGAACTAGGTCGGATGAAACCCTTTTTCAAGGACTCATCGAGTTGTTTCTTAAGCTCGGCTAGTTCTAGTGGTGCCATCTTATAGGGTCTTCTAGCAATCGGAACGGTTCCTGGAATGAGGTCTATTACGAACTCAACATCCCTGTCAGGTGGAACACCTGGCAATTCCTCTGGGAAGACATCCGGAAAGGCACGGACTATCGGAATGTCCTCAAGGTCTGGCAAAGGGCTGGCGTTAAGAGAATATAATTGTCGCTTGGCTAATCGGGTCAAGACATTGACTATCTTCCCCGAAGGATGAGTGAGTTGAACAGTCCTAGAGAAGCAATCAATTTTGGCATGATGAGCTGACATCCAGTCCATTCCCAAAATGATATTAATATCTGAAAATTTGAGGGCTATCAAAGATGCAAGGAAAACAAGTCTGTCGACTTGGATTTCATTTCCATAACTTACCCTGGAGGTCTGCCATCTAGAACCAGGAGTAGAAATTTCCATAGTGGATGGTATGTCACAGAATGCGGTGTTATGCAGACGAGCATAGTTCTCGGATATAAATGAATGAGAGGCTCCTGTATCGAAAAGAACAGATGCCGGGTGGCAATTAACAAGGAGCGTACCGAGAACGACGTTGGGATCCTCTTGAGCTTCTTCGGTAGAGATATAGTTGACATGGCCACGTGTAGCGGTGGCCGGCTTGGCGTGGAACACTTTCCTTGTGGGCTTGCCACGGCCAACAGCTTTAGCAGATTGGTTGGGGTTGGTCTGGGGACACTCACGCATATAGTGGCCAGATTCCCCACACTTGAAACAAGTCACGGAACTGGTACGTGGAGGAGCATTGTTGGTTGGACCCCCATAGGGCTTGGCTGGTGCAGACTGTTGAACGGGGCGAGGCGCCTGGAAAGATGGCCTCGGTGTGAACCTGGGTGGCAGGGCGGTGTTGGGCACCCACACACGGCGCTTCTGAGGACCCGCACCGGATGAGGAACCCATGTCACGGCCATGCTTGCGTGTTGCATCATAATCAGTCTGACCAGTCTCAGCACTGATGGCCTTGTTAACAAGTTTCTGAAAAGATGTGCACTCATGCAGACGGAGGTCGCGGCGAAGCTTAGGGCTAAGCCCCTTACGGAACCTTGCTTGCTTCTTGGCATCAGTAGAAACTTCCTCAGTTGCATATCGTGCGAGGTTACCGAACTCCCTGCTGTAAGCATCCACAGAGAGTCGGCCCTGAGTGAAACTGCAAAATTCCTCACATTTACGGTCCATGAGACCCTCCGGAATGTGATGTTCACGGAAAGCCTCGCTGAATTCAGCCCAAGTAGTGACATGGCCCGCTGGGCGCATGGCTCCATAATTCTCCCACCATAGACTAGCAGGACCTTCAAGATGATATGCAGCAAAGGTGACCTTGTCAGCCTCCGCTACCAGCGCGGAACGCAGTTTGTGAGAAATACTGCGAAGCCAATCATCAGCGTCGAGAGGCTCGACGGAGTGGTGGAACGTGGGTGGATGTAACTTGATAAAATCACTGAGTGACACCACGTTAGTCCTCTGATGGTGTGCCGTGTTCTGTTCAATACGCTCCAACAAACGGTTGGTCTCCCGCTTGTTTCTTTCAGCTTCCATCATAACCTCGGCTAGGGAAGGAGGATGAGGCAGATTTGCATTCCTGACTTCGCTGCCTTCGGCCTGCTCTTGAGGAGCAGGGTTAGTGCGCGTGTTGACCATCCTAGGTAAACAAGACAATGATTTAGTCAGGATGATAAAATTCCAACATAGGATACAGAATGTAAGGAATAACTCGGAATGCAAGATGATCATCCGTATGACATGGTAGATATAGAAACTGCTTCTTTATTCCATCGTCATACACACCATACAGGGTTTAGTACAAGACCAAACAAGGTACTATTACGGTGAAAAGAGGATTACATCTCATCGGAGGCATTCCAAGCTCCTATACATTATTTTTCTACACCTCCGGAAGGCGATACAAACTAGGTCATATCCCACGAGTCATGCAGGACGATAGACGACACAGCAACACGAACTAGTGATACTACCACTAACTCAGACCGATCCGTAGTAGTCCTCGTAGAAGTCACCTCCATAGCCTGGAAGCTCAACATGATCATCCGGAAACAGACGATCTCGCGGAGCTTGTGGACCATAGGGGCTAGGATGAGGTCTTGGACCAACAGACGGTGGCCTACGGGGACCGCGAGGTGGGGTGATGCCTCCTACATCACGCCAACCCATCACGTCTGGCAAAGCAGATCTCACAGGATAGAGATCGCGCATATCCGAATATCCAGCTTGCACCGCCGGTGCAAACCGAGTCAATGTGGCCCAGTGGTCAGCACGGGTATTGAAGAGCTCTAACCTCAAGGCCCGATTTTCACGGTCCTTATCCTCGAGCATCTCAGCAGTGGTGCGAGTCCGTGAATCCTCCTGGGTGGGGTCAGCATAGATAGCCTGGAGATACCCTTGTGCTCCCAGAAGTGATCCTGGCATATATCGGAAATCAGAGTCCCGAAATAGACCAGATCTGACTCGCATGATGGTCATCATAGAGTAGGCGGCGTCCTGCACAGCCATCTCAATAGTAACCCCGAGTCCATAGGAGCAGTGAAGGGGCTCGGTGGACCCAGGATAAGATGGAAATATCCTGACAGTGCAGAGATACTGGCTTTGATTAAAGTCTCGGAATTGCTCTTCGACCGTGTACTCAGGATACCAACGGTATCCAGCCTCAGTCATTACCCTGACCAACATGGCAGTATGGCCGGGTACATCTAGGCATCGAGTCAGGCGAACCACTTGATTAAGGTCGCGAGTGGCCATCTGAAAGCACAATCATAATGCAAAGGCATTAGAATTTCTAGCAAAATTTGGGCAGCATAACTGCTGTAAATGCTCAAGAAGGATTTTGAGACATTTGACAAAGGATTTCATACACACTCAACATCATCATATCAAAGTTCTGAATCCATCCTAACAACATAATGTGGTAGAAGAACTGAACTAGGCTTGTATCCATCAACCCTATAAGGTACTACTGATTAGTAACGCGTGATCCTGATAGAGAGAATAGATCCTAATTCCTTAACCCCCGGTGGAAGAATAGACTGACTCAAATCAGAATGTCATAAGATAAAGGAGTAAAAAAAGCCTTACGTTCCAACCCACAAACAATTCCCATACATATAACTAAAGAATTTCTAGACTCAACATCGACCGGTTTGGCTTGGAGAACCTACAGGCAGTCCGGCTCTGATACCAACACTGTCAGGACCCCGACTCAATGTCACATCGATCTAGCTTGTAACACCTCATATCACTTTGCGGCCTCACGCACGGTATACCCACGGGTGTCGCCTTACCTATGCCCGGGACCGTTTGCGCCTTTTGGCTCACGTATATGATAGTGTCGCTAGCATCCATATGATAAAGAGCCCGGGCTGACATGACTAGTCGTAAACCCAAAGTGGCACAGACTTACAGGGACAGGCATCCATGACCCAGCAACGAACGTGTCGGTCATCAGCAAGTGGGTCCGGGCTGTAGCACTGGGCTAGCAGGACTCCGGTAAACCGGGCTGTAGCGGGCTAACAGGACTCCGGTACTCAATGCGTGACATTTCCCCGAAGGGACAGACACAGGAACGAAGAAGGACACATGCCGGCCAGCCTAAGTGTTCCCGAGCAGTAGCAAGCTACCATGGCTCAGTGGTAACACTAGGAGACATTTCCCGGTAAGAGAGGCTACTAAGGATAAACAACTAGATAGTCAGATCCCACACATACCAAGCATTTCAAACATACACACAATATGCTCGATATGTGCAAATACAACAAGGCATCACAACATGACTCTATGACACAAGTACTTTATTTAAGGCTCAGAGAGCCATACATAACATACACAAAGGTACGGGTCACACGACCCAGCATTCAAGTCATACAGTCATACAAACCAGCAGCGGAAGTAACTTGTCTGAGTACAGACAACTAGTAAAATAAAAGAGGCTTGGAAAGCCTAGCTATACTACGAGGTCCTTCACAAGCTCAGGATCACCACCTGGGCCTTAGCCTACTCATTGATGTCAACGTCTACATAGAACCCATCAGAAGGGGTTGCAGCGTCTTCTGTAAAAAATGTAAATTATAGCAACATGAGTACAAAGGTACTCAGCAAGACTTACATCAGATCCTACATACATGCATATTATCAAGAAGGGTTGGTGGAGTTGTTGCAGCAAGCCAGCTTTGACTCTTGGCTAGGCTAACCTACGAGACTCCAACTCGAAATGGTTTTGCACACACGAGTCCACTACTCACCAATTCAATACACTACCGAGGATCCACCTCCGTCTTCCTACGGAAGAGCCATCCTCGGCACTCACCCTTATCTTGAGGTTTTTAGTAGTTTCCATTTACTTGTCTATGAACTGTATAGGCAACCAAGTAGTCCTTTACCGTGGACGCGGCTATTCGAATAGATCATGATAACCCTGCAGGGGTGTACTTCTTCATACACGCTCTCACCACTTACCGTCGTTTACACGACATGTACTCGGCAACCTTCAAGCGGAAGCCCAACGTGGGTGTCGGCCACGACCTACCTAACCACCTAAGCCTCCAGTCCAGGTTTATCGCCTATCCAGGTTCCATCCGCAGGGAGTCCGGCCGAGGTTTCCCATACGGCCCCGAACGATGTGAACAGGGTTCCCGAGATACCTAACGGGTATTCGGTACACCCGGCCACGTACCTACCGCATCACAGCCCACCCCTACGGTCAGCGCTGTCCATGGCCTCCAGTAGGCTACAAACACCAGAAACTACTTGCAACTCCTGGACGGAGAACTAGGGTGAATAAGAAGCCGAGAGGGTCCATTGGTTTCGGGCCCAATGCATGTTAGTAGCTGATTCTTAAATCACACATACAGATCTCAGTGCTTAAGGTCGGCTTCAATGAAACAACCCACCATGTACTCCTACATGGCCTCTCATCGATACCTTTACCAAATCGTGTTCACCACACCACTCTTATTACCGACATAATCATTTCACTCTAGCCCATCACCCAGATGAACCAGACCTGACACGACTCTAAGCATAGCAGGCATAGCAAGGTAGGAACAACACATACATATGGCTCAATCAACTCCTACACATGCTAGTGGGTTTCATCTAGTTACTGTGGCAATGACAGGTCATGCAGAGGAAGTGGGTTCAACTACCGTAGCACACAGCAGTTTGAAACGCGTTGTCTTAATGCAGTAAAAGAGAGCAGGAGCGAGAACATGGGATTGTATCGATATGATCAAATGGTTGGTTGCTTGCCTGATGGTTCGATGCACTGATACGGTTCTTCGTTAGGGTAATCACGATACTCCTCGGAGGCAGATCCTGCCGCAAAGAACACCGATACACAACCATCACCAAACAATGTGCAACAATATGATGTATGCATGAAACATAGCAATATGAGTGTGTTGGGCTAATGCAGCTAAGACCAGAAGGGTTTGAACCAATTTGAATCAAAGATTCAAATTTCAAACTCAAACATGGCCCTTTAAAGTGTTTTACCTTGTTCTGCATTAAACATCAAGTTAACTTGTTTAATCATGCATGAAAATAGTACAGATGGATAGATTGGATTTTTCTGATCATTTTTCATATATAATTTGTCTGATTTGGAGTTACAGAATAAAAGTTATGAATTTTTGAAGTTTAAATTATATTTTGGAATTTCCTATATTAGAATAATTCCAGAAAATCAATTATTGCATCAGCCTGACGTCAGTGTGACGTCAGCAGGTCAACGGAACACGTCCGGGTCAAACCTGACAGTGGGTCCCGCATGTCAGGGTGATTAAATTAATTAAAGTTTAATTAAAACTAAACCTGTTTAATTAACAGGGCTAGGCCCCACCTGTCATTGACTCAGGGGAGTCAACCAGGGCCCACCCGTGGTCAAACCCGGGTCAGCTGCACCGGCGTTTAGCCGCCGGCGAGCCCGACGCGGCGGCGGAAGTGGTTTTGGCCGTTTCGGCCACCAAATGGGTCGCGGAGACCACCGGAGTGGAGCTGAGGACAAGCCGCTGCTCTTGGTGGAGTCCGTTGGAGTCGGGGTGGCCGGAGTTGGCGCCGGCGACGACTTTGGCGGCCACCGGGGTTCGGCCGAAGACGAACTTGACGCTAGAGGGGTCGGTGAGGCTCGGGGAGTGGCTAGCTAGGTGCTAAGTGACACGGTGAGCATGATGGACACCGTGGAGTGGTCGGAGGGTAACCGGGAGCACGTCGGCGATGAGCTCCACGGCGGTGGGTGCGGTTGAGCTCCGGGAGGTCGCTACACGGCTCGGGAGCAAGAACGGAAGGAAGGGGAAGATGGCTAAGCTCACAGTGAGTGCGACGAAGCCCTTGGTGTGGCCCGAGATGGACCGGAGCGACGACGGCGTTGAAGGGGATCTCCGGCGACGGCGGTTCGGGCGAGGTCGTTGCGGTGGACTCGGGCGTTGCGAGCGCTCGGGGCTCGGCTTGCTCGATGGAGTGGACAGCGGCGGAGCTCCTGGACACGATGAGAGGACGCACGGGCGGCGGGGAGCACGGCTACGACGAAGGCACGGCGATGGTGGCGTCGGTCATGGCGGGGGAGCGCGAGGGGGAGGAGCTGGAGAGGAGAGGGGGTGTCTGGGGGGTTCGGGGGAGCGAGGGAGGCCGGTCCACGACGTCACCGGGCGCGGGGAGCGGCGAGGCGGCGAGCAGGTGCGTGGCGCGCGCTGCGGTCGCCGTCGGGCACCTGCCTGCCTGCCTGGCCGGCAAGCAGCTCGCTGGAGCGGCGCTGGGCTGGGCCGGCAGGTGGGCCGGGAGCAGCGTCAGGTAAGTTTTTTTCCATTTCTTTCTGTTTTCTGTTTTTTTTAATACTTCTGCAACTTTGTTGAATTAAATAATACTTAGGCTACTCCTAAAATCACCAAACTACTCCTGGTCCATAGTTGGATTATTTCCAACATGAAACATTTTAGTTTGGAGATATTTGAGCATTTAAATATTTTATATAATTTTAAATGCCCAAATTCAAATATTTATGATTTAATTCAAAAACCCTAAGCTGGCCTAGGAAAATGTGCACCACTTTTGGCAGAGGTTCTGAACCAAGACAAAAATGATGGGCATTTTAGAAGGGCATTTCAGGTTCATTGAAAAAGTTTTTAGTAAACCCTAATTGGTTTCAGAGGGGACTGGGGGTTCTGTCATCCCCATTTCAGGTTTCTGATGAAAGAGTAAACATGATGCAACACTCTAATGCATGGCTAACTAGGATGTGACAACTCACCCCCACTCAAAAGAATCTCGTCCCGAGATTTGGGTTCCTCCGGAAAGAAGGCGGGATACTCAAGTCGAAGACGATCCTCCCTTTCCCAAGTTGCTTCATCCTCAGAATGGTGCGACCATTGTACTTTGAGAAACTTGATATTATGACGTCGAGTGGTACGCTCGGCCTGATCGAGGATACGAATGGGGTACTCTCGATATGTAAGATTATCTTGGAGATCAAGCGTTTCGTGGTCCACTCCACGGATAGGATCCGAGAAGCAACGCCTGAGTTGAGAAACATGGAAGACATCGTGGACTCTAGAGAGGTGCGGAGGTAGTTCCAACTGGTAGGCAACTTCTCCTCGTTTGGCGAGAATGCGAAAAGGTCCAATGTAACGAGGAGCCAATTTGCCTTTGATACCGAAACAATGGGTTCCCTTCAGAGGGGTAACCCGAAGATAAGCCTTCTCGTCAACCTCGAAAGTCATAGCCTTATGTTTTCGGTCATATTGACTCTTTTGACGAGATTGGGCTGTTTTCAACTTTTCACGAACGATGCGAACTTGTTCTTCTGCTTCCTGAATCATATCCGGGCCAAAGAATTGTCTTTCCCCGGTCTCTGACTAGTTAAGGGGTGTTCGACACCGTCGTCCATAGAGAACTTCAAAAGGGGCTTTACCCAAGCTAGATTGATAGCTGTTGTTGTAAGCGAATTCGTCAAATGGAAGGCACTTCTCCCAATCCATTCCGAATGAGATAACAGAGGCTCGAAGCATGTCTTCTAGAATCTGGTTGACGCGTTCCACTTGACCACTCGACTGAGGGTGGAAAGCGGTGCTAAAGGAGAGACGGGTTCCCATAGCATTTTGGAAACTTTCCCAAAATCGAGAGGTGAAAATACTTCCTCGATCCGAGTTAATTTCCAAAGGAACACCATGGAGAGACACTATTCGGGAGATGTATAAGTCTGCCAGCTGACTAGCGGTTATACTCTCACGAACAGGTAGGAAATGGGCTACTTTGGAAAGACGATCGACAACGACGAAAATAGCATTATTCCCTCTCTTGGTCCTGGGAAAACCGGTAATGAAATCCATACCAATTTTATCCCATTTCCATGCAGGAATAGCTAAGGGTTGAAGGGTGCCAGCAGGCCGTTGATGCTCTGCTTTTACACGATGATAGACGTCGCAATTAGCAATATACTGAGCAATTTCTCTCTTCATCCTAGTCCACCAGAACCTCTGGCGTAGGTCCTGATACATCTTAGTACTACCGGGATGAATGGTGAGAGGAGATTCATGAGCCTCCTTAAGGATCAATCGCCTCAGGTTTCGCACTTTGGGAACCACTAGTCGATTCCCGAAGTATACGACCCCTTGATCATTAATGGAGAAACAATTCGCAATTCCTTTCTTGATGTTTCTCTTGATGCGGGAGATTCCCGAATCTACCTTCTGTGCCTTGATGATCTGGTCCGTAAGGGTAGGTTTCGCCACCAAGGTGGAAAGAAAACCTTGAGGAACAATGTGAAGGTTAAGCTTCCGAAATTCCTCATGGAGAAGCAGTTGACTTTGTCAGGGTGATTAAATTAATTAAAGTTTAATTAAAACTAAACCGGTTTAAGTAACAGGGCTGGGCCCCACCTGTCATTGACTCAGGGGAGTCAACCAGGGCCCACCCGTGGTCAAACCCGGGTCGGCTGCACCGGCGTTTAGCCGCCGGCGAGCCCGACGCGGCGGCGGAAGTGGTTTTGGCCGTTTCGGCCACCAAATGGGTCGCGGAGACCACCGGAGTGGAGCTGAGGACAAGCCGCAGCTCTTGGTGGAGTCCGTTGGAGTTGGGGTGGCCGGAGTTGGCGCCGGCGACGACTTTGGCGGCCATCGGGGTTCGGCCGAAGACGAACTTGACGCTAGAGGGGTCGGTGAGGCTCGGGGAGTGGCTAGCTAGGTGCTAAGTGACACGGTGAGCATGATGGACACCGGGGAGTGGCCGGAGGATGACCGGGAGCACGTCGGCGACGAGCTCCACGGCGGTGGGTGCGGTTGAGCTCCGGGAGGTCGCTACACGGCTCGGGAGCAAGAACGGAAGGAAGGGGAAGATGGCTAAGCTCACAGTGAGTGCGACGAAGCCCTTGGTGTGGCCGGAGATGGACCGGAGCGACGACGGCGTTGAAGGGGATCTCTGGCGACGGCGGTTCGGGCGAGGTCGTTGCGGTGGACTCGGGCGTTGCGAGTGCTCGGGGCTCGGCTTGCTCGATGGAGTGGACAGCGGCGGAGCTCCTGGACACGATGAGAGGACGCACGGGCGGCGGGGAGCACGGCTACGACGAAGGCACGGCGATGGTGGCGTCGGTCATGGCGGGGGAGCGCGAGGGG
>NC_041385.1:275559512-275566549 GCF_002162155.2 Triticum dicoccoides | reverse complement strand
AGGCGCCAGGTAAGTTTTTTCCATTTCTTTCTGTTTTCTGTTTTTTTAATACTTCTGCAACTTTGTTGAATTAAATAAAATACTTAGGCTACTCCTAAAATCACCAAACTACTCCTGGTCCATAGTTGGATTATTTCCAACATGAAACATTTTAGTTTGGAGATATTTGAGCATTTAAATATTTTATATAATTTTAAATGCCCAAATTCAAATATTTATGATTTAATTCAAAAACCCTAAGCTGGCCTAGGAAAATGTGCACCACTTTTGGCAGAGGTTCTGAACCAAGACAAAAATGATGGGCATTTTAGAAGGGCATTTCAGGTTCATTGAAAAAGTTTTTAGTAAACCCTAATTGGTTTCAGAGGGGACTGGGGGTTCTGTCATCCCCATTTCAGGTTTTTGATGAAAGAGTAAACATGATGCAACACTCTAATGCATGGCTAACTAGGATGTGACACACATCGATAGCTTTACCTTGCACTAGGCTAGAACTTGTGTATTGCATCATGTTTAAATATTATTTAAGTTGAAATGGGGATTGATCAAACCCTAGCATCAGAAAGAATTCAAATAGGATCAAATAAAATCTTTTCCATTAATCCCAAAATGTCCCTAAGAAAAGTTCATGATTTCTGGTTAAGGTGAAAACCTTTGCCAAAAATGATGAATATATTTTAGGTCATTTCTGGATTTTTGAATTAACTCATATTGTATTTGAATTGGAGCATTTAAATCCTATAAAAAATTTAAATGCTCTAATAATTCTAAAAGTAGTTGAGGGCTGTTGAAAATAATTCTAATTGTGCCCACAAATATTTTCAGAAGTTTTAGAAGTGGTTTAGTATTTTACTAAATAAACAACAGAAAAGAAAAAATAGAAAACTATAATTAAAATAGAAAAGGAGAAAGGAACCTACCTGGCCCACTTACCTGTAGCCGGCCCAGCTTGACCGGCCCAGCCCACTTACCTCCTCGCTCGTCATCTTCCTCTGCCAGTAATCAGAGGCGAAGATGCACGCGCGCGCTGGGAGGCCTCCACCTCTTGCTTCGCGCTGGTAGCATCCCCACGAGTCCAGCTGCTCGCCTCGAGACGCCCAGCACCCCCTGCACCTCTTCTCTCTCCCCCTGGACCTCTTCCCCTCCTCTGCTCTCTCCACGCGGCACCACCGAACACACCTGCCGCCGCCGCCGAGCACCATCACGTCCACCGGCCCCCACACGCCTCTCCGACGCGCCAAGAAGCTCTGCCATATACCTCTACGCTGTTTCCACCAATCCACGCGATGCGAAGAGCCCCGGAGCACCGTCCCCGGCGTATTCTTCCTCCTCGGGTCACCAAGTTCGCCGGCGACCATGCTCCCACTCCGACGCGTCCCCGAGCCCGCTGACCTTCTCCTCTGCCCCTAGTGAGCCCTGATCTCTCCCCCCTATCCCCTTCTTTGATAGCGTGCCCTAGCTAGCCCACAGTCGAACCCGAGCGCTCTTTGCTATCGGCCATGTCGCCACCGTGGCTATGGCCGTGCAAGCTTGCGCCTGAGCACACCATGCGATAAGCGTGCTCCCAGGAGTCGACAGCGACCACCCATGGCTCCTGCTGTGCCTTGCAGCGTCAATTCGATCGCTGCCCGAACGGTGGCCGCCGCACTTGCCATCGCCTCGTCGTTCTAGGCCCCCTCCGGCAAAACCACGTGCACCAGTCGATGCGGCCGGGCCTCCTCGTCTCGTAGGTGGCCTTGGCCGTCAGTTTAGTCATCGGGAGGCCTCCGCCGTGGCCTCCGTCGCGCCGGCTGTCGCCGGCGACGAGCCACCGGCGTATTAGCCCCGGCTGACCAGGGGTTTGACCTCCCCTGAGTCAATGACAGGTGGGGCCAGCCCCTGTTAAACTAGTTTAGTTTAATTTCTAAACTTAATTAGCCACTGTTTCACTGACATGCGGGGCCCACTGTCAAGTTTAACCTGGACCAGTCAGTTGACGTGCTGACCTCAGCCTGACGTTATGCTGACGCAGTAAATGTTTACTGGAGTTTTAAATAAATTAGAAATGATTTATTTATTTTAGAAAATATGCAAAACTTCTAAAATTCATAGAAAATAAACCGTAACTCCAAATGAAATAATTTATATATGAACAATTATCAGAAAAATCCAATCTATCCATCTGTACCATTTTCATGCATGTTAGAACAACTTATGGATGCTGTTTAGGACAAATCATATAAAGGGCATTTAGACCTTCACATATGGAGTTTGAGTTTGAATTTAGTGTTCAAAACAACTCCATCTAAATCGTTGCTAGCTGCATTAGCTCAAATCACATCATATCTACATGCCATGATCATGCATCATATTGTTGCATTGCATTGATTGTGTTGTTTCTCTGCTACCGGTGTTTGTCCCCTCTCAGTAGACGTGGTTCCGACGATGAGTTCAATGACATCGATCAAGAGCTATTACTATCTTCAGAAGTGCTAGGCAAGCAAAAACCCCTTGTTCATTCTGATACAATCCCACTCTCTCGCTCTTTCTCTCTTTTACTGCATTAGGACAATAATGATTCAAATGTTACATGCTGCGGTAGTTGAACCCCTTTCCTCTACATGACCTGTCATTGCCACAGTAAATAGATGAAACCCACTAGCATGAGTAGAAGTTGTTTGAGCCCTGATGTGCCTACTCATTCATGCTTGTTTGTCATGCCTGCTACTGCTTAGAGTTGAGTTAGGTCTGATTCATCGGGGATGAATTGGAGGTGTGTGAACATGTCGTACTGTGTGGTCTAAGTGTGTGAACACAATTTGGTAAAGGTAGCGGTGAGAGGCCATGTAGGAGCACATGGTGGGTTATCTCATTGAAGCCGTCCTCAGGAACTGATCTTTGTGTTTGTGATCCATGAACAGTTACTACCACACACTGGGATCCGGGTACTCCAAGCTCTCTCGACTTATTAATCAATTCGATCTCTGTCCAGGAGTTGCAACTATTTTCTGTTGTTTGTCGGTTGTGTTAGTAGTCTACCAAGTGGCACCTGCTATAGGTGGGCTTGGGTCAGACTAGGCACCATGGTCGGGTATGCCAAGCATAGCCCGTTTGGTGGGCTTGGAACCCTGTACACATTGTTTGGGGCCATGAGCAACACCCCGGCCGGATCTCCTTGCGGATGGAACCCGAATAGGCGATAAACCTGCACTAGAGACTTGTGTGGTTAGTCAGGTTGTGGCCGACACCCTCGCCAGGCTTCCGCTTGAAGGATGCCAAGATACATGACGTGTACATGGTGGTAAGTGGCGAGAGCGTGTGTGAAGAAGTACACCCCTGCAGGGTTAATATGATCTATTCGAATAGCCGCGTCCGCGGTAAATGACCTCTGGGTTGCCTATACAGTTCATAGACAAGTGAAAGTGGATACTCTAAAGTGCGCAAGATAAGCGTGAGTGCTATGGATGGCGTTCTCGTAGGGAGACAGGAGCGGATCCATAGTGGTGTATTGATATGGTGAATATGTGGACTCATGTGCGCCATCTCAAAAGAGTTACTTGCAGTCGTAGTTCAGGTTAGCCACCGAGTCAAAGCTGGCTTACTGCAGTTAAACTCCACCACCCCTTTTAATGATACCGATGCATATGTAGTTAGTTCTGATGTAAGTCTTGCTAGGTACATTTGTACTCATGTTTGCTTAATTTATGTTTTTGCAGAGAGACTTTAGTCTCGCTGGTAGTTCCGCGTGGACTTTGACGTTTAGCTTGTTACCTCAGTTAGGATCTTGTGCCCTCGGCAGCATCTGGTAGATAGTCAGGCTTCTCGGCCTTTTTCATTTGTAGATGTCTGTACTCAAACATGTTAAGCTTCCGCTTGTGCTTTGACTTGTATGCTCTGAATGTTGGGTCGTGAGACCCATGTTTGTATTATCTCGCTCCTCAGAGCCTATTGAATAAAATACTTGAGTTGTGCAGTCATGTTGTGATGCCATGTTGTATTTGCACATATCGAGCATATTGTGTGTATGTTATTGAAATGCTTGGTATGTGTGGGATCTAACTATCTAGTTGTTTATCCTTGGTAGCCTCTCTTACCGGGAAATGTCTCCTAGTGCTTCCGCTGAGCCCTGGTAGCTTGCTACTACTCTGGAACAACTAGGCTGGCCGGCATGTGTCCTTCTTCGTTCCTGTGTTTGTCCCTTCGAGGAAATGTCATGCGGTGTCTACCGGAGTCATGTTAGTCTGCTAGCCCAGTTGCTATAGCCCGGATTCACTTGCTGGGTCATGTATGCATGTCCCTGTAAGTTAGTGCCACTTTGGGTTCACGACTAGCCATGTTAGCCCGGGCTCCTTGTCATAGGGATGCTAGCGACATTATCATATACATGACGGTCCCGGGCCTGGTAAGGCATCACCCGTGGGGATACCATGCGTGAGGCCACAAAGTGATATGAGGTGTTACATGCTAGATTGATGTGGCATTGAGTCGGGGTCCTGACAGCCAGGCAACACAACTATTAACCCAAGACATGATTCAGAGCTGATGCATATAATGCTAAATTCGGGACGCCGAATTGCACTTGTGAAAGTGTTCTGACTTGTAATAAATTTAATAGATGCACGCGGCTGAATGGAGCCCCTGGCGATTTAGGTCAGGCAGAAGTGTACATGGCGATCAAATGATAAAAAAGAATATAGCAGAAGGAATAAGTCAGTACCAAGTAATTTGGGCGAAAAACTGCTTCCATTATAGTCTGATTGATACGTCAAAACGTATTTGTACAAATAATGCTATAAGCGTTGATGCTATTTTACATGTTGAGCGCAAAGGAAAGCTGTGTACAAATATGTAAAAACATTAGGGGAGGTGATCTTGAAAGATCCTTTAGTACTCCGCCGTACATCTGCGCTTCTTTTCACCTTGGTGTGTGATCCTTTGAGAGGATTAATGAATAAGTTTTCACAAGGGGCCGGAAAAGGGGCCCTTTGACACCATAGAAAGGGTGATGTAGGTTGTAACGATCCTGAAATGGAAAACAAAGTTAAGAAAAAGATAGATGGGGGTCCGGGCACGGTTGAGCCGTATTGTGGACCTCATCCTCGATACACCTCCATCGTTGCCCATGGTATTTTTTGTGCATAATTATGAGCACGTGGTACATACGCTGCTGTTTGGTTGGGGCGAAGACACAGGCCGATTGCTAGTCGAGCTCCTGATGAGCTGGACTATCCTTTTGCTCTATAGTCCAGACTCATTTGGTAGGGTCCGGTGGCTTAAATGCCAATGTGGAGCTCGGCTTGATTAGGCCGACCTGTACCTCCGCTGCTAGGGCCGCGCTGTGTTCCTCAGTATGGAGGGAACAATCCATGTTTCTGTGGACTGTTATAACACCGCTTGGTCCTGGCATTTTAAGTTTTAGATAGGCATAGTGCGGAACCACATTGAAGCGGGCAAACGCGGTTCGTCCGAGCAGTGCGTGATAGCCACTGCGGAAAGGGACGATGTCGAAGATTAAGTCTTCGCTTCCGAAGTTGTCCGGCGAACCGAATATGACCTCCAATATGATTGAGCCCGTGTAGAGGGCCTCTACACCAGGTATTAGTCCTTTAAAGGTAGTTTTAGTGAGTTTGATTCCTGACGAGTCAATACCCATTTTCTGGACTGTGTCCTGATAGAGCAGATTAAGACTACTGCCGCTGTCTATGAGGACTCTTGTGAGGTGGAATCCATCGATAATTGGATCGAGGTCTAATGCGGCTAAACCTCCAGGGCGGATACTGGTTGGATGGTCCCTGCAATCGAAGGTGACCAGGCATGCTGACAACGGGTTGAATTTTGGGGCGACTAGCTCTATCGCATAGACGTCCCTTAACGCACGTTTGCGCTCCCTTTTGGGGATGTGGATAGCATATATCATGTTCACCATCTTGACTTCGGGGGGAAATTTCATTTGTTCGCCTATGTTCAGTGGGGGAGGCTCCTCATCGTCGTCCTTGCTGGGCGACCCTTTCCCTATGTGTTTGGCATTTAACTTACCGGCCTGTTTGAGACCCAACAACTTTTGTTGGTATGGTTAGCAGGCTTGTCAGGGGTGCCGTGAATCTGGCAAGGTCGATCGAGTCGGTCCAGGCTAGATGAGCCGTCCTTGTTTCTTTTGAATGGCCTCTTCCGTTGACCGGGCTTGGAGCCACTGAATCCGGCGTTGACTGTCGTGTCTTCGGTATTGTTAGTGTTGCTTTGACGCTTGTTTTTGTTGCGTCAGGGCCTGCCATTTCTGTTCTTTGTTTCGGAAGTGCCAAGATCGCTGGTACTATTGCTGCTACACGCAAGCCAGCTATCTTCGCCCACGCAAAAGCGGGTCATGTGTGATGTGAGGGCTGCCATAGACTTTGGCTTTTCTTGGCAGAGGTGTCAGGCAATCCACTCATCACAAATGCTGTGTTTGAAGGCTGCTAGAGCCTCAACATACGGACAGTCGACAATTTGGTTCTTTTTGACTAGGAATCGGGTCCAGAATTTTCTGGCTGAATCTCCGGGCTGCTGGACTCACTACAAAAAAAGACACATCCATGACATTTTGGGCCGAACGAATTTTTTTCTGTCATACATATGACACTTCTATGACGATAATTGTGACAAAACCCGGTATCATCATAGATGTCGTGGGATCCTACTTCTATGACAAAAAACCATGACAAAAAATGGGCTTTTCGTCCTGGGCGGGCCGGAGACGCAGCTGCATGACATTCTTTGGGCCGTCCACGACGGAAAAAAACCGTGGTAGAAGCGAGGGGGAGGAAAATTTCGGGGAGTTGCCGGTTATGGTGGGAGGTCGGGGGCAGAGCGATGCGCATTTCTCTCGTACGTATGCGCATGTGTGCGAGACGTTGGCTCTAACTGAAGCCGAGCGAGGCGTTGGGCTCTAACTGAACCCGAGCGATTGCACTGCAGGCTACGCGTTACTGAACCCGAGCGATCGATTGATGGCTATTAAGTGAACCTGATGGAGCGATTCCTTTGCTACTACTGCTAACTGAAGCCGATCGATTGGATGAACA
>NC_041385.1:275558234-275559263 GCF_002162155.2 Triticum dicoccoides | reverse complement strand
GAACAGGAACCCGTGGTGTGGACGGCTGTATGAACAGTAGATGGTGGAGGGGTGGCCATGGAGGGGTGGTTGAACAGGACCCCGTGGTGTGGAGGGCTGGATGAATAGTAGATGGTGGAGGGGTGCCCGTGGAGGGGTTGTCGAACAATAGCCGGTGGAGTAGCACGCGGTGGAGGCTGGATGAACAAGAGCCCGTGGAGGCTGGAGGATGTCGACGGTGGAGATGAACAGTATCCCGTGGAGTCCCGTTTTGCGGTACGCCACACCCCTCCCGATGAACAGGACCCCGTTTCGATCGTAGGAGGTCCATTTCGTCTGTTTTGCGGTACGCCACACCCCTCCCGATCAACATGACCCCCGTTTCGACCGTAGGAGGTCCATTTCGTCCGTTTTGCGGTACGCCACACCCCTCCCGATCAACAGGACCCCCGTTTCGACCGTAGGAGGTCCGTTTCCTCCGTTTTGCGGTACGCCAGGCCTCGTTTCCATCGCCTGTTCCGTCCAAGCCGGTTGGCTCCCACGCGTTCCGTTGCCTCCCGATGAACACGACGCATTCCGCTGCCTCCCCATGAACACGACGCATTACGTTGCCTCCCCATGAACACGACGCATTCCGTTGCCTCCGCATGAACACGAGCCCTCGCCGTATGTATGCGCGACTAGGCGTTCGAGACCCCGCCCGTATGTACACATACGTGGCCGTATTTTCTTTCTTGCACCCTGGCCGCTGTACGTACGTGTACATGCTACGTGCGCGCCTCTACATCGACCAGTATATATGTACGTACAAGTTCGCGACCAGAATGACAACGCTATGTACGCTTCGACCAGGTGGGTCTCGACTGTCAGGCAGTTCCTTGCATCCGAAAATGTAGCTGGTGGGTCCCAGCAGTCAGAGGGGCGAATCGTTTTTTTTGCCCGGACGCACTTCCTTTGCGTGCGAAGATGTAGTTGGTGGGTCCCAACAGTCAGGGGGCGAATCGTTTTTTTTTGCCCGGACGCACTTCTTTGCGTGCGAGGATGTAGCTG
>NC_041385.1:275477573-275558066 GCF_002162155.2 Triticum dicoccoides | reverse complement strand
TGTAGCTGGTGGGTCCCAGCAGTCAGGGGGGCGAATCGTTTTTTTTTTGCCCGGACGCACTTTCTTGCGTGCGAAGGTGTAGCTGGTGGGTCCCAGCAGTCAGGGGGGAAACGTTTTTTCGCAAAATATGGTGGCCCGTCCGGTGGGTCCCCGCTGTCAGGTGGAGGAATAATTATTTTGCGCGTAATAAGGAGGCACTTCCTTGCTGCGACCGTGGACCCAGCTGTTAGCCTCTCCATGTACAGTCCACGTCCGATGGAAGCCGTTCCTTGACCACGTTGACCACGCCACGCCGAGAGCACCAGGGTGGTGGACGACGGCGAGGCCTAGGAAGGGGACGTCGTGGAGCCGGGGAAGACGCGGTAGTGGATGCCCACGCGTAGAGGAGTACGAGGGTTCACTGGTTCGCTGCGGTGTGAGGCTGCCGTCGCCGTAGAATAACAGGGGGTGTGGGTGAGTAGAGGGATGGCCTGGCCAGTGGTGGGAGTAGTAGGGGGTGGTGAGGCCTCTGCCGCATCGCAGCTGGCCACGGGAGGCAGGAGCACGAGGCACGACCGGCGCTGGTTTGGGCGGCCGGAGCAAGAAGACGAGAGGTTGAAGAAGCACTACGGCCGTTGGATGGACATCGTACGGTCACTGGAGCTAGAATTGTGCATATTGACTAAGTTGACAAAGCCCTCCGTCCCCGTCAACTAAGTAGGCCCACAAGTCAGCTTGCCACTATACTGGGTCCCAGCTAACAGGGGGAGTATTCATTTTTTGTGCGTAATAAGGAGGCACTTCCTTGCGTGCGAAGATATAGTTGGTGGGTCCGAGCTGTCAGCGGCGGTAACGTTTTTTTTCACGAAATACTGAGGCCCTTTCGGTGGGTCCCTGATGTCAGGTGGACGAATCATTATTTTGCGCGTAATAAGGAGGCATTTCCTTGTGTGCGGCCGTGGACCCAGCTGTCGGCCTCTCCACGTAGAGTCCACTTCAGATGCATGTCGGTCGTTAACCACGTTGACCAGGCTGCACCGAGAGCACCAGGGTGGTGGACGACGGCGAGGCCTAGGAAGAGAATGACACGGAGGCAGGGTAGACTCCGTAGTTGTTTCCCACGCGGTTGAACGAGGGTTTATTAGTTCATCTGCCGTCGCCGGAGAATAACAACAGGTGTGGGTGAGTAGAGGTATGGCTAGGCCAGCGATGGGAGTACGGTGGGGCGGTGAGGCCTGCGCGACAGCACAACCGGCCGCGGGAAGGAGGGAGCAGGCAGTCCCGCCGGCGCTTGTTTGAGCGGCTGGAGCAGGAAGAGCAGAGATTGAAGAAGCACGACGGCCGTTAGATGGAGATCCAACCGCCACTGCTTGTGCGTCAACCTTTTTTAGGAAAGCCTCAAATCTGTGGAAAACGGCATACTACCCATCTGCCATTATTTCTAATAATTTACAGCCCATTTGCTAATTCTTAAGGTTTTTTTTGGAGCCCATATTCTTTTTGTTAGCATTACAACCCATATTGTGGCCATGGTTAAAAAATTATACGAAATTTTGCATATTTCAGTGCGGTCCGAACTGTTTTTAATCCCTAAATTTCGACACACATTCAAATTGATTTTAAAAATAAATGTATATCAATATAAAATCCAACAAATTCTCCACGCGTAAAAATTAATGTAATTTAAAATCTTGAAATGAAAAAAAATATATTTGAAACTAATTGCCGGTTTGATGTGTTTTAAAAATGTACAACCCATTTCTCATTACTGATGGGCCATTTTGTCGGCCAGCCGAATGAAAAGCTCTCCTCGTCTTGAAAGATTTGCAGCCCAACAGGCCTGACAAAGCGACTTAATTGGCAAATCACAAAAAAACTGGGCTGTGGCCATGGACCCAGCTGTCAGCCTCTCCACGTACAGTACTCTTCCGATGGAAGTCGTTCCTTGACCATGTTGACCACGCCGCGCGGAGAGCACCACGGCGGTGGATGACGACGAAGCCTAGGAAGGGGATGACGCGGAGCCAGGGAAGATGCGGTAGTGGAAGCCCTCGCGGAGAGGAGTACGAGGGTTCACTGGTTTGGCTGCGGTATGAGGCTGCCGTCGCCGTAGGGCCTGGCCGGCACTGCTTTGGGCGGCTGGAGCAAGAAGACCAGAGGTTGAAGAAGCACTACGGCCGTTGGATGGACATCGTAAGGTCACTGGAGCTAGAATCGTTCATATTGACTAAGTTGACAAAGCCCTTCAGCCCCGTCAACTTAGTAAGCCCACAAGACAGCCTCCCACCAAGGTGGGTCCCAGCTAGCCGGGGGAGTATTCATTTTTTTGTGCATAATAAGGAGGCACTTCCGGTGGGTCCAAGCTGACAGCGGGGGGAACGGTTTTTTCGCGAAATACGGTGGCCCGTCCGGTGGGTCCCAGCAGTCAGGGGGAAACGATTTATTTCAAAAAATACTGGTGTCCCGTCCGGTGGGTCCCCGCTGTCACATGGAGGAATAATTATTTTCCGCGTAATAAGGAGGCACTTCCTTGCGGCTGCCATGGACCCAGCTGTCAGCCTCTCCATGTACAGTACTCTTCCGATGGAAGTCGGTCGTTGACCACATTGACCACGCCGCGCCGAGAGCACCACGGCGGTGGACGATGGCGAGGCCTAGGAAGGGGACGACACGGAGCCGAGCCACAGGAGGCAGGAGCAGGCGGTAGCATAACCGGCCACGGGAGGTAGGAGCAGGCGGCACGACCGGCGCTGCTTTGGGCGGTTGGAGCAAGAAGACCAGAGGTTGAAGAAGCCATATGGCGGTTGGATGGACATCATACGGTCACTGGAGTATTGACTAAGTTGACAAAGCCCTCCGTCCCCGCCAACTTAGTAGGCCCACAAGTCAGCCCAACAAGATGGTGGGTCCCACTAGCAGGGGGTATTCATTTTTTTGGGCGTAATAAGGAGGCACTTCCTTGCGTGCGAAGATATAGCTGGTGGGTCCGACCTGTCAGCGGGGGGAACGTTTTTTTCGTGAAATACAGAGGCCCTTCATGTGGGTCCTAGCTGTCAGGTGGAGGAATCATTATTTTGCGCGTAATAAGGAGGCATTTCCTTGCGTGCGGCCGTGGACCCAACTGTCAGCCTCTCCACGTACGGTCCACTTCCGATGGATGTCGTTCATTGACCACGTTGACCAGGTCGCGCCGAGAGCACCAGGGCGGTGGACGACGGTGAGGCCTAGGAAGGGAACGACATGGAGCCAGGGAATACTCGGTAGTTGTTTCCCACACGGAGTAGTACGAGGTTTTACTGGTTCGTCTGCCGTCGCCGGAGAATAACAGCATGTGTGGGTGAGTAGAGGGATGGCTAGGCCAGCGATGGGAGTACGGTGGGGCCGTGAGGCCTGCGCGGCAGCATAGCCGGCCGCAGGAGGAGGGTGCAGGCAGTCCCGCTGGCGCTTGTTTGAGCGGCTGGAGCATGAAGAGCAGAGATTGAAGAAGCACGATAGCCGTTGGATGGATATCCAACAGTCACTGCTCTCGTGTGTTGACTAAGTTGACAGGGCGTTGCATGTGCGTCAACCTTTTTTTTATGAAAGCATACGCGTCAACCTGTAGTAGGCGCACAAGTCAGCCTCAAATCTGTGGAAAACAGCATAGAACCCATCTGCCATTATTTCTAATAATGTAGAGCCCATTTGCTAATTCTTAAGATTTTTTTGGAGCCCATCTTCTTTTTGTTAGCATTACACCCCATATTGTGGCCACGGTTAAAAAGTATACGAAATTTTGCATATTTCAGTGCGGTCAACTGTTTCTAATCCAGAAATATCGATTCACATTCAAACTATTTTGAAAAATAATTTATATAAATATAAAATCAAAATAATTGTCCACGCATAAAAATCAATGGAGTTTAAGATCTTGTAATGAAAAAAATGAAACTAATTCCCGGTTTGATATATTTTAAAAATGTACAGGCTATTTCTGGGCAAACCAAATGAAACTCTCCTCGTCTTGAAACATTTGCAGCCCAGCAGGGCCAATAAAGCAAGTAGGCCTTGTTTGGGTATTTCTTTTTAAAAAATAGAACTGGGCTAGCCATTTTCAGTAAGAAAAAAACACAACTAGGCTCATGATATGGTAAACATAAATAAAACCCTGGCTAGACGGGCCACAGCCCCCGCACAGCCCCGTTGTTACCCTGATCCATCGCTAAAACTAGTATAAATAGCAACTGCTTGTTCCTCATTGTCTAAAAAAAACTGCTTGTTCCTCAAAAAAAAACTGCACGACTTGCTGGGTCCCTGGTGTCAGCCGCTCGTAGTGTAATTCTCTCGTTTATTGACTACGTTGACGATGGCGTGAGCCCCAGATGTCCAGCCATTAGGAGGAACCATATTTTTGGGCTTGTACTATAGAGGCACTTGCTTGCGTACTGCCATGACGCTGGTGGGTCCCTACTATCATCCTCTCCATGTACAGTCATCTCCTTGTTCCTCTCGGTTGTTGACGATGTTGACAATGCAAGAGGGCGGCGCACCGCGCAGGGTGAGCGAACCAAGGCCGCAAGGCGGAGGACGACGGCGAGGCCTCGGACGGAACGAACAGGAGCCGTTGAAGATGCGTCGGTCCAGTCGCAGGCGGAGGGGAGTACAAGGGTTGACTGGTGGGGGTGGTGGCGGCTAGTCACTTGGCTTCTGTAATGCACAGTGAGCTCAAGCAGCCGGTGTGAGTGATGTTATTTCACTTGGTTGTGATTTGTTACAATATTTCACTCTAAATTAAACGAATGGAAAGCCATTTGCCTTGTTTCAAAGAAAACATGACGGTCACTTCCGAGTTGAAAAGGGTAGGAACATCTAACTCCAGCTTACAAACTATACAAAAGCACGAGGGTTGATTGTTCATCAGGTTTACAAAAAAAACCCAGATTGAAAAGGGCAACAACATCTAACTCCAGCACTGTTTTCGGCAGTCACAATCAAATGGATCGGTCAGGTCCATAGAATGAACATCCTGGATCGTAAAATTTACTGGATTATGACCACAATATGTTGTAAATAGAAGCCCGACACGTTCAGAAGCTCTTTTGCCCACCTGAAACTCCTTTTTTTGCTCTTCGACATACCCATCCGTCAAAACCATGCTGCTGATAAACTTAAGCCTGATGGACAATAGTAACCTTGCATTCAGCAGGAAGAATGTGACAAATCTTGTGTTTGTATGGTTGGCTACATATCGTTCTAGCGTTATTGTCTTCAATCGAATCTCATGAGAAGTGAGAAAATCCCGATGCTTACGAATCCACCGATTGGTTATTACTTTCTTACCCCGCCCCGTTGCCTAAATAGATAGGAAAATTGAAAATAGTTAAGGTCTAAAAGAAGAGTGTCGAAAGAGCAACAGCTGAACGGTTAATTCTAGTACACTATATGCGGGCTTCCAATGTGCGTGAAATTATCACCTTTATATACAACTTCTCCAGACATGGAAAGCATTGCAACAAGCCAATAATCTTGTTCAGATCAAAACTATTCATTTGGATAAATAAGATCTTGATAGAATCCAGCACCATTGATAGGCCATCCATGGAGAAACTCTTCATTGAGCACAGAACATAATATTAGTACAAAATGTGTACTCCAAGATGATATATAAATTATGCGCATATGGTTACAAGTGTAGATGATTATATAAAGTACCTGAAGAATTGTGGAGCCAAACACCATATTGAAATGAGCACATAGATCATGTATTACACCCAAGGTCTCCAGTTTAGGCGCAGAGAGGACGGTTATTTGCAACGGTAAATAACTAGAATCAAGGATCAACCTTTGAAGTGAAGGGGCATCTTGGATGATGAGCTGCCTTCCGATAAAGGAAATTCCAATTCTTACAAGGTTAGGCGACTTTATTTGGAGACAACCGATTCTAACTATGAAAACAAGCACCAAGCACTCCAGCGCAGGGCAACTGGAGTGGATGATGCTGTGCAATGAGGCCTCCGATATACGAACCCGCACAAGTGAAAGTTTCTTGAGAAATGGTAGTCGAAGGTTTAGTACCAGATTGTCTGGAAGGTAGCACAACTCAAAGGTGGCGGTGTGGAGAGAGGGGGAAAACCGCGAGATGGACATCGGTGTTGAGGGCACAAGTTCACGGCGTTCTGTATGTGGTATGTGATTTCCAGGGGAATAGTAGAACTCAAGCAGCTGCAGTTCTGTGAATTCAGGGGATTTCAGCCAGGCGTCCACCATACAGGGCATGGTATGCTTGCTCAGGTAGCATGACGGGATGCAGAGGCTTTGAACGGAGCCCGGGTGGGAGGAGATGATGGCTCTGGGGATTTCAAAATCATTGAAGAGAGATAGCTGATGACAGTCGAGATTAAGGGGCACGACGCGCCATAGAGGGCGCCATCGAATTGAGAGGACTTGGGTACGGCAACAATCCTTGGTGGGGATAAGTGAGATGATCTCCCCAAGGACGGCGTCCGGGAGATCGCTGATGCGGTCCACCCAAGATTCTACGGGTTCTTGGGATCCGGTGGGGGCGGGGTTGCCGCTTCTCCCTGCGCTGCCGGGTGCGGGATCTACAACAGGCGTCGCCGCTAGCGGGAGCCTCATTTTCTTGGCGCTGGGGTCAGCCGACTCCATTTTCCTCGAGGGCGCCGCGTCGCGCTCACGGATTTGAGCAGAGTAACGAATGACGAGCCTAGTTGTAGTGCGAGCGAAGAAGTAGGGAAGCTAGGGGTTTTCTGTAGGAGTGAGGAAGAAGGGGAGCTAGGGTTTTCTATAGGAGTGAGGTGAGGAATTTGGGGTACGAGTGCAGCGAGCTGACCTGAGGTGGGTGGGAGCGAGGAGGACGAAGAGCACCCAGGTTTTTTTTGTGGGGGAGGGGGGGGGGCGGTGTGCTGGGTGTGGGTAGTGCCTTTTGAATTGATTTTACTATTTACTAGTGTGGATTGGCTGTTTTGTCTTGGGCCCAGAGAAACAATTACTACTAGTACAGTGGAGACACTCGACAGCTACCCAGAAAAACAATTACTACTAGTACAGTGGAGACACTCTACCGCTTCTGGCTCCTCCTAGGTCATTGAAACGTCTCCCTCTACTGAATGCCGTTATACTTTTGTTCACCGACATGCGAGCCATGCAGCACGTGGGCCCAAATGCCATCCACCAAATTAGCAGCCAGTATGCAGGCGGAGAGTCACCCCGGTTGTAGCGCGGTAGTAACGAGCCGTCGTATCACAAAACCCCACCTCCCCGCAGTCTAAGTTTGACGGACGAAGCAACCATCATTTCACTCCTCGCTGAATCCCCTTCTCCCTCACCGTCTTCAAGAAAGGCAACACTCGCATCTGTCACTGTTCTTCTCTCCCAACGAAGGGAAGGTAAGAGGATCCGTGATGTTGGTATATTTTCCTTCAGAGAAAAAAAAGAACTTTTGCAAAGCAGTAACCGATCCTCACTCTCTTTTTTGTTTCATTGTCATTGCGATTGTGTTTTCCTTTCAGTGGTCTCCTAGTATTTGTCAGTTTCATGGTGGACCAAGGAGAACCAAGCAAAGATCTGCCGATATTGGAGCAGATGCGGGAGGCTGATCCGCACGAGACAGAGAGCTCCAAGAAGATGGAGGCAACCACCGAGCCGACCCCAGATACGCTCACGGCCACTACTGAGATGGTCAACGCCCCGTTTGAGGTTACAACCCCCATGGCACTACAGGAGCAGTTTTCCCCCTTCGAGGATGTGTCCCCCCCCCCATTGAGCTGCCCAAGGTGATTTCCTTCTTTGCCGATCTCGATTGTGGTTTTTCATCTAAGTATGTGGTGATTTTTTTAGAAAAGGAAGTATGTGGTGATTAATAATGCAAAATTTTATTAGCTTCAATGCCATGCTATACATAGTGGTTTAAATAACTTGTGGTTCTTATACTAAAAAGTAATTCAGAATTTGTTTCTGTTTCAATTAGGGCCCTGATGCAGACAAGGATTGTGTGGTTGTGCATGTCACTCGCTATGAGGCGGATGACCTGAATATACGCACTAGGAAAATAGAGTTCTTAGGCTGTTGGATCCTGGAAGCCATTTGCGGTTATACCAATGAAGAGTTGTATTCCAGCCTCACTGTTGTCAGGCGTGTTGTACAGGGTGTACTGAAGCACAAGAAGTTCAAAGCTACTCCTTTGTTTGTGAGGCATACTGTTCTTGTCAAGCCTACGCAGGAAGATGACGTGGCATGCCTCCACAAACAAGTTTATCAGTGGCAAGGCCACAAGGTTGTCTTCATGAAGGTTCATAGGATTGAGCTGCTGCGGGATGTCCTCGATGATGTTCATGGCATGGTCCGTCCTGTGTCCAGCCCAAATTAGATCGAGGCATGAAATAGTTGCCCCAGCTAGTGTTTAATAGTAGTTTGGATTGTGTCTAAGTATCCGAACCTTGCCTGTTATCGACCCCTCTGGGGCTAGTGCTCTGTTTGAATCCGTCTATGGGAACTGCTGCTACTTTTGTGTGCCCGTGAATCATGTGAGAGCCATCGTAATTGTTGCCGAAACAGATGCGTCCTCACTAGTTTTTTCATGAATATGGCATGGTAAGACATAAGTTGTCACGGTTTATCATACGAGCAGTGTGTGTTTTGATGAAATAGAGCACTCGTTCGAGAACCGTGCGCCGACGTATACATAAGTACTTGTAAACACTGTTGGTGCTACCCCACTTGTAAGCAGTTGTGCAAAACACGACACATTGGCTCAGCTCGCTTCAACACTAGGCTATCGACCAGCTAACAATCAACAATCTGCTGTCTGACATATAAGCAACTACTATGTATCTTGTTACAGTGGTTCATGCAGTTAATTGAGGCCACAATGTAATAAATTACAAACGTTCACACGCTAGTCCAGCGCCCATGTGGAACACTCACAATTAAACTCGTCTTCATAAAAATCTTGAAAAGCATATGTTAAGAAATTTTATATATCTCAATGATTCATAGAACATAACAAACATATACTAGTTCACAGCAAAAGACAAAGTTGTGAGAAGGTTTACAAATCAGGAAAAAACAAGCAAGGCTTCTCTGAGCAAAGGGCCTCCCGGCAGGCTTAAATTTCCTGGAATTCACTCTGGTTTTTTCTTGTTGCCACCATCCAGGGTTAGGTTCTCTCATTCCAGAATAACCAATTATTATTGTGGTCTCAGCTGGAATGCTGAACTGAACCATGTAGTGTACTGAGCAGCTGAAATGCTTGTGCATTCCACTAAATTTAAGCACCGCTATTTGCAGAAATAAGCAGACCACAATGCCTCTTGTCCGCGCACCTGTCCAAAAAACCGCCGTGTAGCCGTGCCAGCTAGTCCTCGGTCCATGGATGAACTGGTAGAAAGTGCATTCTGGACTAGGATGCAGTTGTTTTTGCTCGTCCCTGCACTGCAATCAGGAAGTAAAACGTACAAATCAGCTTCTTTTAGATTGTGTTGGTCATTCTACCTTACTTACTACCAATGTAGGGATACCTTGAAGACGGGAGGTTAGACGACGACAACGAGGGATAGCCATCTCATTTTGCACAATTGTACTAAAACTGAGGTGTGTGCTTTTGATTGCGCGGATAGAAACGATATGGAGACAGACATCCTGAAACGATATGGAGACAGACATCCCTGTTTGTGCAAATACGAATACAGTTATTTAAACAGTGACACATATTACTACTTTCCCCCGTTTCCTCTTAGAACCAAGTCCTAGATTCATGCTACAGATTTCCCACTTTCTTCCCTGTTTGAACCAACGCTTTGAGTTGACTGTATGAACTAGCTTTACTTCTAATAATAGTAGAAGTCTAGGTGGCTTTGTAACAGCGGACGGAAGTAGAAAAGGATCCACACGAAGGGGGAAGAGCTGGGGTAGTAGAGCAAGGCAGGTTTCGAAGGAATATATACCTAAGGGTCGTCGGCATGTGGCAAAGACGGTGCCGGGAGGCTGCATCTTGGCCACAATACCGCAGGGAGGAAGAAGGGGTCGGAGGCCCTTCCGAGCCGGTGCTCTCTCGGAGAGAACGACACAGCCGCCGATCGGGACGTGCGGGCAGCTGTTGGTCTCCTCCCTCGCCCCCGACGACATCGTGAACGATGCACCTACACCCCTGCCCCGGTCGAGGTTGTCCGGCCGGATTTGTGACCAGCCGTGAGCTAAGAGAGAGAGAGTGTGGCCACCTATGTCTTGCTTAGACCTAGAGAGCATGAGAGAGTGAACGAGAGGAACCCTAGTAAAGCAAGCGCTAAGGCTCCTGCTTTTATATATAGTGGAGTGATTTTGTTGTACTGGCTTCAAAAAAATGCGCTCCTACATGTACCCGCGAGTGGGTGTGAGAGAACTAGTGCGTGCATGCACCGCTTCTCTTTGTGAGAGTACAATATATACTATGCCCAAAGAACATTCGCCGCAAGAGTAATAGTATAAGTGTGTGACGTGTGAGCTAAAATAAAATGTGCGCGCCGTCTTTTGTTTTTTAGAAGTTTTGAGGGTAGGGTGTGAAGAGCACATATGTGCGTGACGTCTACCTGCAGACAAAGGATGAGTGCGACGTGCGAGTCTGCGAGAGGACTTGGGAGAGTCGTGACTCGTGAGGGTGCATGTGCGTGAGAGAGAGGGGGGCACGTATCAATGCAATGCATGTGTCCGTAAATCATTATTCGACAAACGTTCGCCACAAGCCTTTTCCTGACGAACGCTGTAAGAACCGTTAGATCGGCATCCGACAGTGTCAGTTTTGCCATGTCATTTAACGGAACAGCCACTCCTCCTACACACAAATCTTCCACGTGAGTGTTAGCAACTGTCGTATGCTCCCTCCATTCTGAAATGCAGTGCATATAGCTTTGTTGAAAATTAGAACCTCGCAAACTTTTACCGAGTTCTCGTCTACCAAATTGCACATGTAGAATACCCTGTATATAGCATTTCATTCATCTTCGATAGGTAACTATAAAGATGGGTGAGGAGTCAACAAAGAAAGACCATCGTATCACCCGCAGCAATTTCAACCATCCTTTAGTGTCGAGGAATATCATAGGAACTCTATATGACATGATTTTTATAGGATTTTTTTCCTTTAGAGCCAATTGGTTCATAGGAATAGATTCATATACTCTACATTTCAAAGGAAATAAACATGATATCATTTCTATAGCTTTAGGGCCACTTGGTTCATATGAATGGATTCCTATACTCCCTTAATTTCAAAGGAAAATAAACATTAGCGTATATTCAATAGAAAAGTTCCTATGATATGAACCAAATTACATCTCTTTACTAATCCCTCCTCGTAGGAATTGAGATACATGTCATCTCTAGATTCAATAGAAAAGTTCCTATGATGTGAACCAAATGACATCTCTTTTCCAATCCCTACTCATAGGTATTGAGATGCTCCATGTCATCTCTTTCCCTAAAACTTCCACGTATGCATCTTCCATTCCTAAATAGATAGTACAACCCACTAGTAGCTTTTTTCCAAAACATGCAACTATGGCACAAGAACTATATAGTGTGCCAATAACTTTGAAAGATGGTCGCTGGATGAAGCTAACCCGACAGTGCAGAGATGGGAAATTCCGAGCACTACTGCCGTTGGATATCATCAACATTCCACCAGATCTGCCACATGTACAATTTAGAAGACTCCATGGTTGTACTTAAGCATAATGCACAAACCTCAAAACACAAGCACTTCTCCTTTGTTCTAGAATCTTCTGTATCATAATTGATTATTTTTTTCTAAATGAATTGCCATTATTTGTTTTTTACTTTATGATTTACAATGCATAACTGAATCTTAACATTTTTATAAAACTAATTGATTTTGAATGAGATGAACTATAAGAACTAAACGAACATCTACATCATGCATATATGACTCAAAGCTTTACATGCTATAGTGTGTATTTATTCATAATTTGGTTTTGAAATCTCATGCGTTCAATACATGTGTACCTTACTAGTTTTGAGTAGAGTAGAAAATTTCACACGGCCCCAGGTATATCAAAATGCAGGGCCCATGCATCATTGCCTTTCGGTCGAACCTACATCCAAATTTTTTTGTACATGCTATATCTCCACTGGTCCTCGAACCCAAAATGTTGCCTCGTTCCCGTAAAACCAAGCGACCCACACATATTTATGGCGTCGACTTGAGTCACTCTAACCCGTTTACTACGACGTGGCCCCGCACGCTGTAGTACTCCTACAAACCCTACCGCTGCACTCATCATCGGTTTTCTTCAAGAGGACGAGGGAGAAGCCGATTTGTAGTGGAGGCGCTTTTAAAAAAAAGGATCTGTAGTGGAGACCCCTACCCTAGGGTGCCCTAGGTAGCTGCCGCACGCATCATTGTTTTCTCTTTTCTTTATGCTCTTGCATGCTAGAGTGAAATGATGGTTGCTTCGTTCGTCCAGCTTAATGCGAGAACGGTGGGGCTTTGTGTTTTGAACCCTCATCGCCCATTTTCTACTACTGCGGCGCTACGACCGGGGTGCCTCCAATTCCAACCGCTGCTCCGAACTTTGATTTGGTGCATCGCATGTGGAACAAGACGGTGGATGAGCCACATGTCTGCCAAACGGGTCCTGTTAAGTGTGTCGCCATTTCGTGTGTGGACTGACCCTGCTTGAGTTGCTACGCCAACACGACAGGAGCAGCCTACCACCTGGTTTTGCTCCTTGGTGAATCCCGACTATATTGATCTAAAAAGATACGTGCTGAAATACCCTCTCCGTCTCGGTTTTTTATTTGTAGGCATCTCAGTTTATAGGTCCTGCACGTAGTTCTAGGTCATCCATTTGACTAACAAAATATGAGTTACTATGTCACAAAAAGTATATCATTGGATTCTTATTGGTTGATATGTGAAGAAACAAGAAACGAGGTAGAAGTTAATGCACCGCGCCTTAGTATTGTGGGATTATTTGGTTTTCATAAGATGACGTGCGTTTGGTTGCAAGGGTGATCATGAATGGGTTGGGATCGTTCAGAAAATAGACATGTTTGGTTATAAAGCACATGAATGGTTCGAGTCAAAAAAAGAGAATATGCCTTGAAGATGCAGAACCATTCCACCCAACCAAATCGGTCGAATCAAATGGCCACCCTTTGCATGCATGACTATGTGAGCATGACTGGTGGTCCCGTCTTAAATAATTAGCTCATCTCTTATATTCAGCCAAACACATGAATTGAATGGTTCAATCCCCAAAAAATTGAATGGTCCCAATCCATTCATACGATACCTTCAACCAAACGCATCCGACGGAGGGAGTAGTTGTATTTAAAAGTCAAGGGCGCGGCTTTTCCTGTGCGTTAGGCGGGGTAGTTCCGCCTAGTCGGTTCGACAGAGACGCGAGAAGACGAGGGAGTAGGCTGCTGCAAACATAGGACTGTGTGATTTGACAGCGAGTTACTGCTGGACAGGTGGGGCCCTGTGATTTGACTTGTCATTATCATTTTAATTGCGGCACTACGACCGACGTGAGTCTCCCGATTCCTGACCACCTCCATACAGGTGCCTCTCCCAATGCTCCACCATGTAGTAGTAGAGGTTGGCTCTTGCATGAGAGCCCACTTCTCCACTTTTTCCTTGCCTCTCTTTCCTCCACATATGCAAAAATGCCATGTAAAGCGCACTATTGTACTTACTTGCTCCTACAGGTGCTTAAGCTTGCCACATAGGCATAAAGTCTGATGTGGCAAGTTAATCAAGAAGAGAGAGACTAGTTTGGTGACCCGAGGAAGAAACGGTGCTAAGCGCGTGTACCTAGGTGAAAAGACAATTTTGAGTCTATAGCTAATTAAATGAAGAAAACTTAGCAACACCATTTCATTGGAAGAGGTCACTCCTTGGCAAATGCAATAAATACTAGTACTCCCTGTATCCCATTATATAGCCAACCTTATAGTAAAAAAATACACTTATAGCCAACCTACATGTAGCCAACCTTATAGCCAACCTTATAGCCAACCTTATAGCCAACCTTGCTGTAGTATGAGTGACTAAGTGATGACTATGTATGACATGCCAACATCAGATAGCCTAACACACCGTGTTAAATCTCCAAGGGCGTGACCGCGCGAGCGACGCGACGGTCGTGGTAGGCACGACCATGATACGGGCTGCTGGCAGCCCTTGGATCTGAGATCAAACGGTCGCATGCTAAGTTGCTGAAAATTTTAAGAATAACCCTCCAGGATAGGATATTCACCCATAGGTCTAGAATCACGCCATGCAACCGTTCAATCTCAGATCCAAGGGCTCTCGGAAGCCCGTATCATGGGAGAATGGAAAGCCACTACCCTGCCATTCGCACGCTGGCAGTTCACTCCTACTCTTTCCCGCATGTCCTTTAATACTACGGCGGTTCGCTCCTAGTCGTCCCGTCCATTCACAATACGGCAGTTCCACTAATCCTAACCCTCCTCCCAAATCCATGGCGTCCCAAATCTCCCCGATCGGCGGTGAGTACAAGGTTAGAACCATCACCAGCGATGAGTTTGAGTGCCAGGATTTTAAGAACTTCCTCGAGGACAAAACAGTCAAATTCGTTACTGTAGACTTTAAGAACAACAAAGAAGTCCTGCGTCGGATAGGCCTCGTTGTAGGCAACCCCTTTGACCTCTAGAAGAATCGGCTGGTGCCCTCTCGTCAGCCCTCAATGCTGACCCTGGCAGGAGCCATGGTTCATCCTTCGTACCGCAAACTGGAGAAACCTCATTACATGTTTCATCGTCATGCATGGCAGCGGAATGTACTAGATATAGACCACATCCACTACGCTGCAATGGATGGCTACCTTTGTTTCAATATCTACAAGGGTTGGATGAAGAGCAACAGCCAAGTTGGTGGTTCAAGCAAAGAAGTATCGGCCAAGAGGAAGAGGGACAAGGACGAAGTCGAGGACGTGGACGAGGACTCCGAGTAAGGTGGCAGTGTCGTTGCTCATGGCGGTTCTAAACTTCTAATGCAGTGTCTACCGGATTAGTTGCATAGTTTAATTTCAGGTGCACTTAGTTTAATTTGAGGGGTGTGTTATGCTGAGCCCCCAGCAGAACTATGTTATGTTTCTTCTCGTTACTTTAACTCTTTAGTATGTACATACTAGTACTAGTATTTCTTTAATAGAATTTAGCACCCCAATTAAGCATGTACTAGCTTTTTTAATAGTACTATATGCATAATTTGGCGACGAGCGCTCTCTATATGTACCACCTTTTTTTAAAATTTCAATTTTTGCTCCATGGCGCAATCCATCGATGGTGGAGTACTACTGTACAAAAGTATACATTTTTTAAAAGGCTAGCGTACTGTTCGTCACACACACACACACACACACACACACACACACACACACACACACACACACATATATATATATATATATAGCCAGTTAAATTCTCAACCTAGAACGACGTGCATGCCATGTAGTAAACCGATCCAGAGGAAGTATAGTAAAAATGAGGTGATTTTACCCAGCGATCGGCGGGGGAGCATGGCCTGTCATGCGGTCCCATGTGTCATGATGTACCAAGGCGATGCGCGTGTCCCTCTTGAGGCAGAAGCAATACTAGTACGTGGTTTGAGATGATGTCGAACCGACGTGTGAAATAATGGTTGCTTCGTCCTTCTGGGAAGGTGCGGCATTGTGATTTGACGTCTCATTGCTCATTACTAACACAGGGCCGGTACGAGTGGGGTGTGTCCCCCCTGCTGTTCTGCACTGTTATTTCGTGCTTGACACGTCGACCCGGTTGCTATATATCCCACATGTCGGCGACAGGAAGTACATAATTCATGAAAGGGAGCGTTGATGGAGGAGTATACTACAGAATTCATGAAAGGGAGCTACTTAGTTTTGGAAAAATCTGTTTTTACGGAGTATGTACCCACTAGGGTTTATAGGGCTCATCTTAAAAACATTCGTTTTTCCGTTTGATAAGTCTCAATTCTAGTACTATACTAGTAGTAGTACCATTACATGTTGGATTTCGAGGTGCGTTAGATCACCCGACGCAAGCAGTGTCAAGAGGAAACTAACCAGTGCATGTACAAGTTCATGGAAATTTAGTGGTCATTCATGCATTCGTTCTAATTAATGCCTCGGTAAACATAACTTCTTGAAGCGTACTGTGCAAACTACGAAATTAATTCGACCACTCACCGTCTACCTTGGTTGGAGAGATTTTGAAATTGAGCCATAAACTGGAAAGGAGGGAGTAGTAACTTTTGTCTCGATTACTATTTGTGGCCTTGTATAGATGCAAAATGTATTTTTTATAGTGGCCTTTTATAAGTAAATAGAGGGAGTACTAACCAAAGTACGTAGTAGGGACGAGGAGTAAACAGAGGGAGTAGTAAAATTTTCTCCTCGTGCTGCGAGCCACCGCGCACGTGGGCGAGGGAGCGGGCGTAAAGGCGTACAATAGTACTCCAGCTTCACCTCATCCTGCAAGCCACCGCACCCATGGGCGGGGGAGACGGCGTACTAAGCAAGTTTCTCCTCGTTTTGCAAGTTGACGGGACACATCAAAAGTACTCCAGTGTATAGAGCCTTGCCTCTAAGGTAGGCCCCACATGGTTTGCCTCTTTTTTAATTTAACATAACACGTCAAGTCGCAATTTGTTTGTTCACCCGTGGTAGACGATCCTCCCTCCACCAAGTGGACAACCAGTACACATGCCAAATTACCATGTGGGCTGCCTTTTTCGTACAGAAATGAGCTCCACCGTGTACCCGCGCGGGTGTGGTTGGGAAAGAGACGAGAGTATGTGCGCCGTGCGTGCACCTCTTCTCTTCGTGCACGTCCCCCACCTACGTGGGTGTGTGTGAGAGAGATACAAACCTATACATAATGCGCCGTCCATCCCCATGCCTCCGCCCAGTTCGACCAGCAGTCACCACCACGGCACCACGCCCCACTCCTCCTCACCTTATCCCTCATATTTCTCCCTCCATTTTTATATACAAGGGGCCTCTATCAAAATTACAATTTGCAGATATACATGGACACTAAAACTAATCGATGCAATATTAATGGTGTTTTCCTCGTGGTACTAGCAAAGGAGGACATTAATTATCCCTTGCATGCATGCGGGAGTTTGTAAAAAAATGCATCTTGATGTTCCGTGCAATGCACGGGCATCTTGCTAGTCCATGAAAACAACACATGGCAAAATTGCACGGCAAACGAGGGATTTGAATCTGTTGGGAGGGGCTGTTTGGATCTTGCCCGGGGTAGCCAAAATATTGGCGACCCTTTTGTCCACCGGTGCCTTTGCCACCGATGAACAAGGAACGGCTCGGGTTCTCATGCTGTCATGCATCCTCCAGTGCGCACTTTGGAGACGAGCTCGCACGAGCTGTGTTTGTTTGTCCCACAACACCGCCTGAGCCGCCCACAGACCGACCGGCGACCCGCAAATTACGCCATCCAACCGTAGCCACACACATTATGACAGCAACTCGACCAACCGGACAAAATTCACGCAAACACGTAGACAAACTGATACTCATTCATGCAACCACCAGAGTATTTCATATAAACAACAACGGAAATCATATAAAATACCGGATTTTCACACAAACATGATGGATTTCATTACATTCAAATGAACTACGCGGTGCTAGTTCTCGACAGCACAGGTATATAATACATGGACTAAATGGTCGCCCGCCGATCGATTTGTGTTCCTCATGTCCGGCAGCACGATCACCGGACTGCCGGGAGCCCTAGAGGTATATGCTTCAGTGCAAAGGACGACTCGGTTCCCCACTGCCCAACTGATATCATTGGCTGGTGCTGAATATGATGGTGGCCGGCACCGGTTCGAGTTTATCACCGGCCACTACTTCGCCATGGCCGGCACCGGCTCGAGTTCATCCTAACATTGACCTCTTCCGTGGAGCCCATGCGGGGTCAACGAAGGTTCTCGCCATGGCAAGACACCTGCTGTGTACGCTGGCGTCGCCTCCGCGGTGGCCTTCATGGGACCCAAGCAGCGGCGGCCTCCCGTGTTCTACTTCTCCTCGATGATGGCGGCGGACGCGGAGGTGCTGGCCACCGACTCGTCGCTCTCCGTGCACCCTGCTTCTGTCGTTGTTTGCATGTCGCGGCCGCCAGCATGGGAGTTTCGGCCACAGAAACAGGAGACGCGGTACGAGGCGGCGGCGTGGACGGCAGCAACGACGCCCGTGCGCCTCTCCTCGTCGAGCTGGCCTAGAGCGGCAAGTTGCTGAACCGCGCGCCGGCTTGGGGCGGCAACTGGCTCTGTCGAGCGAGGGGAGGGAGTTGGATCAGCGAGCTAAAAAAAGCTCGTATCCGGCAGGCTACCCAGCCGGCTTAGATGCGGAATAACTACTCTTCGTAATCCATTGTAAGAGTGGACAAAATGGTGGAGGAGATAGGGGAGCGGCGGAGGTGTGCGATTCTTGGCCGGCGTTTGGCCTCGTTTAAATAGGAGATTAAATAGACGGCGGATGGGAGGAGCTCGGCCGGCGTTGCGTTTAACGCCGGCCCGGTCATGAACGGACGTGTGTCCAGAGTGGGTTTCTCAGCTTCCACACGGGCGGGTTTCATGGAGGCGTTTGAATGCGGCACGGAGGCGTATTCAGCCGGGCGTGCCGCGAGTGGCGCCCTCGACTCTGAGCTAGGACACCACATCGTTCTTCCACTGACGTGTGGGCTCTTTGGGTGCATGGCCTGCATGTCAATGACCCAACGCAGGCAGCACACATCAGAGGAACCTTTGGTGGGCCAGGGCGGTCAGAAGCGGGCATTTCATAAACCGATGATTGTTCATTGAGTGTTATGTCATCTTTTTCATGTAGTTAAGTGTGTGTTTTGCGTCGTGTGCTGCGTGCATGCAGGCGTGCGAGTGTTGCATGCGTGCAAGGGTGCGTTTCAGTGTTGCATGCATGGGTGCGTACGTGCAAGGGTGCGTTTCAGTGTTGCATGCATGGGTGCGTACGTGCGTGTGTTCGTGAGTGCATGTGTATGTGTCAGTGTTGCACGCCAGCATGCGTGCGTGTGTATGTTATGTGTACGTTTCAGTGTTGCACGCCTACATGCGTGCGTGTCTTGCGTGCATGCATGTGTACGTGCGGGGTGAGGCTACACGTCAGTCGACTGACTTTTTCATCTCTAGTCATTAGATTTTCCACCCGTTGGATACGAAATCAAGGGCCTCCAGTTTATCATCAAACTCCACCCCCCGAGCCGCCAGCCACCACCGTCCGAACCGCCCGCCCCCACCGCCCGCGGCCGGCCCGCCCTCCCCGAAACCACTCCCCACCGCCGGTCCGCCACCGCACCTTCGAGAGAGTGGGCCATCTTATATGATCTTGAGATATTACGAAGTCACCATAGGTGCCTCGTAGTCGAGTGGAACGTCTCCTCCCACCGAACGTACATCACCGGGAAATACTGAAATTAACACAAGATAAATGCGAGCACTGGGAATTTAACTTTGGTAGGCTCAAGCAACCACTGTCCTCTAACCAGCCAACCACATGTTGGTTAGCACGGCAAAATGTATGTGGTGACCGTGATGAGCTTATTCGGAAGTCTAGTGACCATATCGTGCTTTCGCTTCAAATACAATGACCGTAAGTGTCGTCAACAAAATACGGAGCACGCATCAAATGCAAAGTCCATCAGTGTTATCAACAAATTATGGAGATGTATCGTGAGCTAGATACTGTTGTACTATTGCATATGCTTATTTTCTTAGTGGCCGATTGCGTGTGTGGTGTGGTGGGCACATCATTTCTAGTTGTGGTGGGTCAACATGAAGACTCATGGGTCGGTTCCATCCTGCGCCACATATAGGTTGGATCGAGACGTGTTATACGGAGACCCATGTGGAGGACTCGGCGTACAACATGAAGCTACCAGAGTCGCGGAGGACTCTATCCCCACTGGTGATAAGCCGACTATATATGATTTGTAACCCTATGCCCTTAGTATGTTATACAAGCTTGGGGGCTAGTTCGTCGATAGTATACACACACGCACAATGCCTAGTATTCACGTGTACTTTGTACACACCCCTAACACTAATATACAATACCAGGAGTAGGCTCTTTCTTCAACTGCAAGGCCCCGATCCGAACTAGGGTAAAACTTTGCCTCGTATTACCATCCAGCCTAACAGCCAGGGATATCCTACCGAATGATATGATGAAATCATATCTGCCAACTACTATTAGAGAGGTGTGTCGGGGGGGGGGCAATGTGTGTGAGAGAGGCCTAAAGATAATGTGCGTGCGGGAGACACGTAGGCACATATATGTGTGTATAGAGGGCTAGTAGAGACCGTGCATGTGTATATATGCATGTGAGAGAAATAGTGTTTTCCAACTGAGATTAGTGAAAAGAGTGGTACATAGTAGTTAGAAAGAGAGATAGAGAAACAAAGAGAGCATGTGCGTGAGACACCCCGACACCCTGAGAGAGATTGTGAGCATGTGTGAAAGAGAAATGCCTATGCATATAAAGTGTGTGCACTTATGCGTTAGATAGAGAGATATCTACGTGTAAAAGACGGTTCTACGCATTAAATTAAAATATAAATGGCATTATTATTTTTGGATGAGATCATGAATTTTGCAAAATTGCCTATGGACGAAAATCGGTCTATCAGACACGCATACTCTATTGAATTCTAGCATGTGCATGTGTGTATTTCATATTATTGATCCATAGAGTGAGAGCGGTTTGAAATACAGGCAATGGATGCTTTTGCAATTCATATATAAACATTAATTAGTGCACTCCATGTTGTTAGTGTGAAGCACTTTATACATTTGTCACTTGCATGGATACATTCCAAATTTGTAGCTACAAAAAAAATACATGTCGAATTCAACATAAAGGGGGTTTCGAAGATTCGAATTCATAGGAAGTGCATTCATCTATTTGAACCCGAGATAATGGCATTTGTAAATCAGATGTAAAAGGGGGCATCAATCTTTGTTGTGAGTTTGAATATGGTATATATATTCATACGCATATCTAACTTTTTTTTGCAACCAAGGAGATTATACCTGGAACCATGCATGAACTGAGGTAAGTTGCATATTTTTTAATATATACTCATGTACAATGTATATTAAAATGTACCCCCTCCTATTCCAAAATAATCATAGCTTTAGGATTTTCAAGAGTAAAGATTTGTGAAGTTTGACAAATCCTGAAAGTTCAATTCAAGAGAACCGATAACGTTAATGCTTCTGCTCCCAAATATTGAACGAAGCGCCAAATAGGCCTCTGGTCACCCGAAACCGCGCGAGACTAATGTTTTGGTGGTAGGAAATTACTGTCCTGACTCTGGCCCGTGTAGCCTATCGGCCCGATGTCCAAAGGTCTAAACCGGGGTAGGTTTGTAACTTCACCAAGACGCCAGTCTCAACCGCCTCCGAGAAGCATTCATACGCCGTGGGCGCCTAAACACCCATGCGCTCGGCCGAAATCTATCCCGCCCACATTTGGGACACCTGACATGACTGTCCTACCCCCAACCCGCAATATGTCCGAAATTTTAGATGGGGGCAAAGTTTGTAACTTTCCCCAAATTTCAAACAAGCGCGTCTCAAACCGAAACATTGTTCCCCCTTAGTTCCCCGCCTCCCTCCGTTTCCCCATTCATACTCCATGGGCGCGAAAACGCCCTCTCCACCAGCCGCCAAAGCCCAACCTCCTCCGTCCTCCACCCCATAGCGGCCAATCCACTATCGGCTCCTCCATCATGCCGGAGCTGGTACCCCGACGTCGTCGTCCAACGCAACCGCAACCGCAACACCCTCAAGGACTTAGCAGCTGAAGCCGAGGCAGAGCTGCCTCCACGACGCCGACGCTGATGTGCGCCGTACCAGAACCACTCTGACCACGCCGTCCTATGCCTCACTGCTACGGCTCCACTGTCGCAACCGTCCACCGCACCGGAGCTGTTCCCGCTACGCCGTCGTTCGCCGCCTTGGATCTGCTTCCCCGCTGCCGACAGACGGCCACCGCACCACACTCAACAACTTGGCCATGGGTTCATCCAAGGCTGCACCGTCCTCCACAACTTCTGGTTTCCGGTGAACAACAAGATCGTCGGAAAAACAGAAGGAGGACACAACACTGCCAGCAGAAAGAGGTACTCCTCTTCCCTTATTCGTGCAAATCTTACGTCTCCATTCACACCATATTCATCCCACGAAAGAAACTAGTTGAGCGCTTCTTCTGCATCTTCTTCGTGATACTAAATGCACAAGGTTTCCTCCCTTTTACTATTTCACCTTTGTAGAGATCAGTAGCCCGCCTGGATTTCAATTCAGGGTCAGTCGAACCGCAATTAAAAGAAGCATCACCCGCTTAGGCGCGCAGAGCACCTAGTCTGCCTGTTCCCCAGGGAAGCGGCGCGTCGGTGTCTATCATAGGGGTGTGGGGCGTAGGAGCTGCTTGCGCCCGATCTAGAGGTCGGCGGGGCTTGAATGGATGGCCGGGGGGGGGTGCCAAGCACGGAGATGCGGTGAGGTCGAGGGGAGGGCGCATGCAGGGGAGGAATACTGGGCCGATGGTCGTTGGCGTTTCGAGGAAGATCGTCAACACTGACTGGCTGGAGGTAGATGAAGGCGATCTCCCTGTTCTTTGTACATCGGACGGTGCAGAAAAAATGGACTGACCTATTTGCTTTCAGTCGACTGTTATTTTCATAGAATCCTGTAGTAATTGAGTGTGCCATGCATGTTGTAGAGCTATCATATGTATCCCGTCATTTATTTATCACCGACCTGCTATCTGCTACCTTTACACTGTACTAATTGTGCACACACTTCACCCATACTCACACTATTGTTTTTTTATGCATGGGTATTTCAGACTCTGACGCAGTGTTGATGAATGCAGAAAAGAAAAGACAGAAGTCGCTCCAGTGTAATTCGAAGATAAGCAGTAAGTGTTTCAACGCTCTAATGGGTGCAGTGTCAGCAGTTGGAGACAGTAAAAGTAGCTCTGCAGTTGATGATCTCAATTGCCACACACAACCATCCCATGTGCTTGCTTTAACTTCATGCCATCAAATGTGGTTGCATGTTGCATATGGTGTCTAGCTTGTATTGCTTCCAATTTGGTTAAATTGCATCTTCTTACTTTACACATTATACCTTTGATAATGACATGCCTTCCTGTTTTTGATACATACTACATATGTCCATTAACCATGTTTGTACATCAAACTAATGCTCTTTTGTATCCCTCGTCAATCACTTATGATGAGATAGTCACCCGGGTGGGTTACTGTGAGACGCCCTACTCGTTTAAAGAGTGCAGTGTCATCCTCCCCACATGATTCTCAAGAAACAGCAAGGCTAAATGAAGATAGTCAACGTAGCTCTCTAGTTGATCACCGCAATTCCCCCACACCACCATCGCAGGTGCTTGCTCTTACTTGACAGTGTGATATGTGGTTGCATGTTGCATATGGTGTCTACCTTGTAATGCTTCTAATTAGGGTAAATTGCATCTGCTTAGTTAACACATTATACCTGTGAATATGACATGCCTTCCTGTTTTTGGTACATACTACGTCTTTCTATTAAACATGTTCTTACATCAAACTACTTCTCTTGTGTATCCCTCATCAATGCTCCTAATTTGTTAAATTGCATCTCCTTAGCTTACACATTATACATGTGAATATGACACGCCTTCCTGTTTTTGGTACATACTATATCTGCCTATCACACCATGTTTTTACATCAAACTACTGTTCTTGTGTATCCTGCGTCTATCACTTATGATGAGACAGTCACGCGCGTGGGTTAATATGAGACACAATACTCTTAGAAAGAATGCAATTTCATCCTCTCCACATGATTCTCAAGAAACAGCAAGCCTAAATGAAGATATTGAATGTTGCTCTGTACCTGAAGACATCACTTCCCCTACACCACCATCACAGGTGCTTGCTCCAACTTCGCAGTGTGATATGTGGTTGCATGTTGCATACAGTGTCTAGCTTGTAATGCTTCTAATTAGGGTAAATTGCATTTGCTTAGTTTACACACTATACCTGTGAATATGACATGCCTTCCTATTTTTGGTACACACTACATCTATGTGTTAACCTTGTTCTTACATGAAACTACCTCTCTTCTGTATCCTGCATCAATTACTTACGATGAGTCACCTTTATTCGTTGCATATTGCATATTATTTCTAGCCTGTTGCCATGTATTGCTTCTAATTTGGTCAAATACATTTGTTAGGGCACCCTTTTAATTTGGCAGAGTGATATTGGTTTCATCTTTCATATGGTTTCTAGCTTGCATCGATTCTAACAAGTTCAAGCACCTTGTGCTTAGTTTACACTTTATACATCATACATGTCAATATGTCACGCCGTCCTGTTTTTCATACATATTCCATCCTCCTATCATGCGGCTGCCTTACATGAAAGTAGTGTTCGTCAGTATCATGCATCAATAAGTTCTGAAGAGCAAATTTTATTCCTTTTTCTTGTGGGTTTGACTTGACAAGGCAAAATCAAGAAAGAGGAAGGAAAAGATAAGGAAGGCGATGATGGTGGTCCTCTGCAGCAACGTAAACGGAGCATCTGTACCGATTCTCCTTGTACTGATAGTGCATTAAATGGTCCAAGTCTCCGCTCCCCTAGTCCACCATCCAAGGTGCTTGCTCTAACTTGGCAGTGTGATATCTGGTTGCATGTTGCATATGGTGTCTAGCTTGTATTGCTCCTAATTAGTGTAAACTGCATCTGCTTAGCTTACACATGATACATGTGAATATGACACACTTTCCTGTTTTTGGTACATACTATATCTGTCTATCACACCACGTTCTTACATGAAACTACTCTTCTTGTGTATCCTGCATCAGTCACTTATGGACACCTTTAAGTTGGCAGTGTGATATTGGTTGCGTCTTGAATATGATTTCTAGCATGTATTGCTTCTAGTTTGATGAACGCCACCTATGACGAGACAGTTTTAACTTGGCAGAGTGATATTGATTGCACCTTCCATATGGTGTCTTGCAGTGTTTCTAATTTGTTGAAGTGCCTTCTGCTTAATTACCACATCATAGGTGTCAATATGTCAAGCCGTCCATTTTTCGTACATATTCCATCCTCATATCATGACTTTGCCTTTCATCAGAGTAGTGTTTGTCAGTATCATGCATGAATGAGTTCTGAAGAGAGAATGATATTCCTTTTTCTTGTCGGTATGACCTCAAAATGCAAAATCAATAAAGCTGAAGGAAATTGGCAAGGCATTGGATGATGGTGGTCCTTCCGAGCAACTGAAACAGAGGTTCTCTACAGATTCTACTGCGCCATCCTCCCAACAAGATTCGCAAGACAATGCAAGGCTAGACAGTCAACGTAGCTGTGTAGATGATGAGCACATCTCCCCTACTCCACCATCACAGGTGCTTGCTCTAACATGGCACTATTATATGTGGTTCCATGTTGCGTATGATGTCTAGCTTGTATTGCTTCTAACTTTGTTGAATTGCATCTGCTTACTTTGCACATAATGCCTATGAATATGACATGTGTTCCTGTTTCTACATCAGACTACTATTCTTGCATATCCCGCATCAGTCACTTATGATAAGGCACCTTTAAGTCTCCACTGTGATATTGGTTGTGTCTTGCATATGACTTGTAGCATATACTGCTTCTAATTTGTTGAAACACCATACAGTTTGAACTTGGCAGAGTGATATTGGTTGCATCTTTCATATGGTGTCTAGCTTGCAGTGCTTCTAATTTGTTGAAATGCCTTCTGCTTAGTTACCACATCATAGGTGTGAATATGTCACACCATCCTATTTTTCATACATATTCCATCCTCGCATCATGTGTTTGCCTTTCATCCGAGTAGTGTTCATCAGTATCATGCATGAATGAGTTCCAAAGAGCGAATTTTATTCCTCTTTCTTATCGGTTTGACTTCACAATGCAAAATCATTACAACTGAAGGAAATTAGTCCGGCAGTGGATGATGGTGGTCCTTCGGAGAAACTCAAACATGGGGTCTCTACAGATTCTACTCTGCCATCCTCCCAACAAGATTCGCAAGACAACACAAGGCTGGACAGTCAACGTAGCTGTGTAGATGATGAGCACATCTCCTCTACTCCACCATCACAGGTGCTTGCTCTAACTTGACACTATTATATGTGGTTGCATGTTGCGTATGATGTCTATCTTGTATTGCTTCTAACTTGAATTGCATCTGCTTACTTTACACATAATGCCTGTGAATATGACACGTGTTCCTGTTTCTAGAACATACGTGTACACGATGAGCACATCTCCCCTACTCCACCATCACAGGTGCTTGCTCTTACTTGGAACTGTTATAGGTGGTTGCATTTTCCGTATGATGTCTAGTTTGTATTGCTTCTGATTATGTTGAATTGCATCTGCGTAGCTTACAACTTATACCTGCAATGATCACTTACCCATAAGACACATTTAACTTGGGACTGTGATGTAGGTTGCATCTTGCACTGTCTTCTAGCTTGTACTGCTTCTAATTTCTTGAAATGGAACTTACGATGAGACACTTTTTACCTGATATAGTGATATTGGTTGCATGTTCATTTGGTGCCTAGCTTTCATTTCTTCTAATTTTGTTGAAATACCTTCCGCTTACTGTTTTTTCATACATATTCCATCCTCCTATCGTACGTGTGAATATGAAACGCTGTCTTTTTTTGTATATATTCCATCCTCCTGCGCTTGCCTTACATCAAAGTAGTGTTCGTCTGTATCATGCATCAACCAGTTATGCAGAGCAATTTTATTCATCTTCTTGTGGTTTTGACTTCATAAGGCAATATCAGAAAATAGGAAGGAAAAGAGTAAGTTAGGGGATGTTGGTGGTACTCCGCACCGACGCAAACAGAGACTCTCTAGATTTGTCACTGCTACTGCTAATGAAGTTGAAGTCCCAAGTCTACATGATGAGTTCATCTCCCGCACTCCACCATCGCAGGTGCTTGCTCTAAGTTGACAGTGTGATAATTGGTTTCATGTTGCATATGTTGTCTAGCCTGTATTTCTTCTATTTTGATTAAATTGCACCTGCTGAGTTTATACGTTATACATGTGCATATGAAATGGCTTTCTGTGTCTAGAATACACTGGATCTATCTATCATACCATGTTCTTACATCAAAGTACTGCTGTTGTGTATCCCGCATCAGTAACTCATGATTGGACACTTTTAACATGGCAATTTGATAGTGGTTGCATCTTGCATTGATTTCTAGGTTGTACTGCTTCTAATTTTTCGAATTGCCACTTATGACAAGACACTTTTAACTTGGCAGAGTAATATTGGTTGCATCTTTCATATGGTGTCTAGATTGCATTACTTCTATTTTCTTGAAAATCCTTCTGCTTAGTTTGCACATCATAGCTGTGAATATGTCATGCCGTCCTGTTTTTCTTACATATTCGATCCTCATACGGTTGTCTTACATCAAAGTATTGCTTGTCGGTATCATGCATCAATGAGTTCTGAAGAGTGATTTTATTCTTTTGTGTTGTGGGTACAACTTGACATGGCAATGTCAAAAAAGAGCAAGGAAAATAATATAGTAGGGAGTGCTGTTACTCGTCGGGTGAAACGGAAAAGGCTCTACCGTCGAGATTCTGCTGGTACTTATAGTGCAGTAGAAGGTCCAAGTCCACCGGCTAAATCTACAAACACAGTATCACCTGCTCCACCAGCTGCAGCATCCGCTTCAACTGTACCAGCATCTCAACCAGTTACTCGTTCATTTGCTCCGGAACTGCCCAGTTCCCAAGCTGCCTTCACACCTAACACTACTTCCGAAGCACTGTTGACACAACAGGACTTGGCAAGATCAGATGAACCTCATGAGCATCAACACCAAGATGGTACCAGACCGAGTCAAGTTGCCGTTGCATGCTCCTTTATATGCACTCTCATAGTTTGATGTACACTAACACTTTCCATATTCATTGTTGAACTAGCACCACGGCGCAAGCGGAAAACAGACATCAGGGATAATGCTTGATGGATTAACAAAATCTAAAGGAGGAAGAATGGAGATCCATTTTGATGCAAGTTTAAAAAGGCCACGTGATGCTACAGAGTCAGCCAAGTTAGTATCAGAGGCAGCCGTTGCCGTTAGGTGTCATGCACGTATCCTCCCAACGTGGATCCAGTACAGGAATGAGAAAGACAATACCTAGTTTAACACCTTCCTTGACCATTTATCTGTAAGTAATGTTATTCATCGTAATTAGTAATATTGTCTTGCCGTGTCCCATACTTTCTAGCTTCCTCCTAATAAGACTCACATTCTTTTTTCAACAGATGAGGTTCAAGTTGCATCCGAAAGATGATGCAACTAAACAAGCATGCACTCATGTTTTTCAGTCTGCTCTGCGACAGTATCGGTACCACCTTAGAAAATCTCACTTTGAAGGCAAGGCTAACAATGAAATCGCCCAAACATCTCTAGTGGAATATATTATAGATGAAGACTGTACAGCCCTCGTTAAACACTGGTCTGATCCAAAGTATCAGGTAGGCTATATGTATTTGATCAGACCACATATTGAACTTGTATTTATGTATGTGCCTTACAAGTGTATCTTCTTATAGGCTAACTATTTGAAGAACAAAACCAACCGTTCTAAAGTGAAACTCCAACAGACAACATGATCTCGTAGATATATTGCACACTGCAAGGCTCTTGTAAATAGCTGCTACTTCCTTCTTATTTTTGTGCCATATTATCTTATCTATATTGACTTGTTCCAAATAGAGCGGAAAGCCCGTGCGGACCAAAAAGAACCTGAACCGAATGCAGTGCAAATCTTCAAGGATTGCCACACAAGCAAGATGAAGGGCATGGGCACACCAGTTCAAGCCGCTGTTGTAAGTCCTTACTCCTCCTGCCTCGAACTGATTGGTACTGTGATGTGTTCATTTAACTACTAGGTTTGCAGCCAATGTCAGTTACTCTGTTCACTTTTATACACAGTTGTCTTAACATATCATTTCACCTTACATGGTTTAAAAGAGATGAAGGATATTCTTTTGGTCTTGATCTGTAATCTAGTTGTTATGTTCACGTGCGCACACAATGATAAAATAGCCTGTTTGTTTTATATCTGTTTGCCCATGATATGAATGATGTCATACTATGTTCATCCTACTTTAAACCATGTCTCTTTATCCTTAGATGTCAACGAATGTGAGGAAATAGACAATATAGTAGGCATGCTACATGGACATTTGTTCCGAAAGTGATTTTATTATGTAGTTGGCACTACAATACATGCTAATGTATTACAGTAGTTCACCAAAATAAGTTATGTATAAACATTTAACCTACTTTGTTTGTTTTTGTCTCATTAGTAACTCACTAGTACACTAATCTACAAGTTCAAACTTTCAGGAAGCTATGGAACAAATGATTGAATAGCCACAACCACCTGAAGGTGAAGAGGCTACTACAGGCACAATGTCACCTCTTGCTGCAGTGCGTCAGTATCTCTCCACTAACAGTGCAAAAAGCACCTTCCTGCGTAATTCTGGGTTGGTTGTCAAGGTAACCTCATCCAAATCGCATACTAAACAAAATCTTCCTGCTAGATAGAGTGATATATCTGTGCTCCAGACACAAGTCCAATCCCTAATGGACGTTGTTTCGGAAATAAGAATAGTGGTTGAGAAATGCCGTCAAGATATGAATGGTTTTGAAACCTGACTATCAGACATTCGCTTCGTTGTTGAAGAGCAATGGCGGAAAAAAGGTGGAGATCGTGCTGCTCCATCAGATTCTACAGACTGAAACATTAGCACTCAGGTCAAATGATTTGTGCTTCTATACATTTGATGGTGCTTTTATCTGGAAGGACTGTAAACTTTATGCCAACATGCCTTTTGTTGTATGATTGGAATTTATTTTGTTGTGATACAACATTTATGATGCTGCCACAGGCTGCAGTAATTATGACGCTATTTTTGTACAGTGTAGGTTTATCTTAGTAATGTATTCGGACGAAAGCTTCGTAGGAGCCCAACATGCCAACATTCGTCGGGCCCATTCCAATTGGGCTAAAAATGATTACAGTCCGAAATTGACATGTAGCCCACTAAAAATATCTGGGCTTAAATTAGCATAAGCTTTCAAATTTTCTGGTAGGCCTATGCCCATAGTGTGCCTTTAACAGGCCTAAACATAATTTGGGCCCTCAGTAAAAGTAGGCCGTTTACAGGTGTAAATATGTCGAGCCCATAAAAAACATGGGCCTTTAATAGACCGAAAGTGAGATTGGGCCCTGATTGTGCCAAATAACCCACTAGACTTAGCAGGCCGAAATGGTGGCCCATTTACGATGCGTATATTTGACAGGCCAAAATTCGGACGGGCTGTAAATGCGCCGACCTAATACACGGGCCTTTAACAGGCCGGAACTTCGGTCGGGCTAGATTATCGTCATTTTTATATGGGCCATTAATGGGCCCGATATGATGTTGGGCCACATATGGCCCATGGTTTATGTCCGGCGTTAACGGGCCGAAAATGACAACAGGCCAAAAGTGGGCCAAATCTATAGTGGGCCTCTAACAGGCCGAATGACAGACATGGCCGAATATGACCCAAATCCTTCACGGTCGTTTATGGGCTGGTAGTTTTGATGGCCTATAAATGGGCCCAAATGAAGCCGGACCTTTAACAGGCCGGAAATACACCGGGCCGTAATTCGGCCCAATTACTTAGCAGACTGTTAACGGGCCAGAAGTGACCATGGGCCGCATTGATGACAAGTTTAGACTAGGCCGTTGACAGGTCGATTTGACAGAGAATGTTGGGCCTTTAACTGGGTCGGCCCATTATGGTCTGCAGAATCTTGTGGGCCTTTAGCTGGGCCGGCCCATTATGGTCCGCAAAATCTTGTGGGCCTTTAGTTGGGCCGGCCCATTATGGTCTGCTAAATTTTGTGGGCCTTTAGCTGGGCCGGCCCATTATGGTTCGCTAAATCTTATGGGCCTTCGGTTGGGCCAGCCCATTTGAACTTTGTGGGCCACTTTTGGGCCGGTCCACGTGTCAACATATCATAGGCCCATCTCGACCGTTGGATGAGTGACACCTGTGCCAACGCGGTGCTGACACGTGGATCCGTCAGCCAATGAGAATTTTACACATGGAAAATCGGCATTGGTCGTGGCTGTTAACGGGTTATCGGATCCAAAATCCGACCCGATAGCTTAACGACATTCCGTTATGGTGGATGCCACGTGTCAGTCACCCTTGACGAAAGAACTTCTGTGACGCGCGATTTATCGTCATGGAAGTGGACACTTCCGTGATGATAATTTTGGTAATGTCATGGAACACTTCTACGATAGCACAGGTATGACTATCTTGATTCTGTCATAAATTTGTCATGGATGTACCTGCATGACAAAAAACGCGACCTACTGTGAAAAACAAGTATCATCACGGAAGTGTATTTTTTTTGTAGTGACTATATGACTAAGGTCATCGGCATCCGGGGGCCGGATATAGGTGCCCTAGAAGTTATCTCTAAGGGCATCCTCCATGTCTTCCCAACTCCCAATAGAGTTTTCTGGGAGGCTGTTTATCCAGTGCCGTTCTGGTCCCTTAAGCTTGAGAGGGAGGTATTTGATGGCATGTAGGTCATCACCATGAGCCATGTGAATGTGGAGAAGGAACACTTCGATCCACACTGCGGGATCTGTTGTGCCACCGTATGATTCGATGTTCACGGGTTTAAACCCTTCTGGGAACTGGTGTTCTATCACCTCATCAGTGTAGCATAGGGTGTGCACGGCGCCTCTATTTCAGGCCACGTCACGGCGCAGTTCGGATGGAGTCCATATGCGGTTTTTAGCCCGGGTGAAGTTATGCTTGTCGCGCCAGGCTTGATGGCTATCTGCTCACGCTGGGGCTTGGCCCCTTGATCCGTATATAGATCTAGTCTGACCAGCTCTATTATCCAAGTCCTGTCGTAGGCCGTAAGTGTATCCTGCAACTGCTGTCTCTTTACCTTTACGGCGGGGTGGTGCAGGCGGGTGTTCGGCTTGAGTTGCCGCTCTGTCTCGGCCACGTGGTGGTCGGTCAGGGCCGTCAGTAGCATTACACTTGGGTGGTATAGGCTCTGGGGCCTCGTCGTTGAATTGGGGTAGCAGCTTGAGCTTCGGGTAACTCTTGGTTGGGCATCTGAGGCCAGGACGCCAGTCCATCTGTCATTGAGCAGATCCTGATCAGCTTGAAGCTGCTGCTGCTTCTTTTTCAAGCTTCTTGCAGTGGCTATTAGCCGGCGCTTAAAGCGCTCTTGTTCGAAGGGTTCCTCTAGCATGATGAATTCTTCGTTGCTGAGGCTCTCGTCTTCTTCGGAGATTGGTATGTAATCATCATCCTTCGAACCCTCGTTCTCGATGGGATGTTGGGGTTGACTTGCCCCTCCTCCCAATCATCATGTTCGGATGTTGGTTTGACCGGGGCTTCTTGGTCTTCGGTGTTATCCAGAATATTGTTGTCTTTGGTGCCAGTATTGCTGTCATTTTCTCGGCGCGGTTTAGAGTGGCGCCGCTGACAACGACACTTTGGTGGTGCCTCAAGAGAATTATTCTCGACTGGGTCCTTCCCACCTTCGCCGTCATCCTCTTTGGGTGTATCCACCATATATACGTCATACGTAGAGGTAGCTGTCCAGCGTCCAGTAAGCGGCGGGTTCTGGCCTTGTTCTTCTCCGGCATCATCGTCCATGCCGTTGATGTCCTTGGAAGCGTATTCAAGCATGTTGGTTAAGTCCTTGACAGTGGCTATGAAGTGGGTGGTGGTTGGGACGTAAAATTCCCTGCTCTCAGCCCCTAGTGTGGGCTGGGCATAGTTTGGCAGTGATTCTTTCATAATGGCGAGAGATCGCATTAGGTCCAGAGCCTCGTTTAAGGGCGAGGTATGGACAAGGAAGCGAGAATCCATGGAGCGGGACGGGACAAGAGTTCCCTGGCCAAGCTCGTGCAACACAGACCTTGAGAGTTCTGAGTTGGTGCGCGGAGGTGAGTCCAGCTTGGTGAGGATAAAGGGAGCCAAGAGTGACTCCGGGCCGACCGGTGAAGAGATTCCCTCCATATCTCCGGTGTTGAGCTCTATGGCTGTGAAGAGCCCGACGGGTTCTAAACTCCCGTCTTCGGACTCAAAGAGGAGTTCCGGATCTGAGGCTGGAACAGCGGTTGGAGCCGCGAGCCCTTGGAAGATCAAGTCTCCTCGGACATCAGCGACATAGTTTAAGTTTTCGAAACTGACCTGATGACCAGGGGCGTAGCTGTCAATCTGCTCCAGGTGGCCAATCGAATTGGCACGTAGTGCGAAGCCGCCGAATATGAAGATTTGGCCAGGGAGAGAAGTCTCCCTCAGGGCGGTGTTGACGTGGATGGTTGATGGAGCCATTGAGCCTTCTGGTGACGACATAGTGGAACTCTCAATGAAAGCACCAATGTCGGTGTCAAAACCAGCAGATCTTGGGTAGGGGGTCCCGAACTATGCGTCTAAGGATCGAAGGTAACAAGGAGGCAGGGGACACGATGTTTACCCAGGTTCAGGCCCTCTTAATGGAGGTAATACCCTACTTCCTACTTGATTGACTATGATGAATATAAGGGTTACAAGAGTTGATGTTCCTCGAGATAGTAATGGCTAAACCCTAGATGTCTAGCCTGTATGATTGTGATCCTGCCCTACAGACTAAACCCTCCCGTTTATATAGACACCAGTGGGATCTAGGGTTGTACAGAGTCAGTTACAGAGGAAAGAAAGTACGTGATCCGAATGCCAAGCTTTCCATCCATGCCAAGGAGAGTCCCATCCGGACACAGAGAAGGTTCCTCTATCTTGTATCTTCATGGCCCATCAGTCCGGCCCATGTCACATAGCACGGACGCCCGAGGACCCCCTAGTCCAGGACTCCCTCACTCGATGCGCTCCATGTTGTTGCAGATGGGCTCCTTCCCCTTGGAAGAGCACGATTGTAGAGTGCCTTCCTTGATGTTGTAGATGGGCTCTTTCCCCTTGGAATAGCACGAGAGGGTGCCCTCCTCGTGGTCGCCGTCGAGGAGGTCTGACTTGGCAGCTAAGGATCCCAAGCCAGCATCATAGAACATGTCCTTCCAAAATGACAAAAGGGGCTCGATGGCGATGTAGGATGGCAAGTTCTTTACAGTGAGCCAGAGGAGCTCAGCAATGGAGCCATGGATGAGATAGACAACGGTTGAACCCAAGGGGTTGGGGGTGGGCCACCTAACCTGTGACATAGCCTGCGCCAGGCTGTCGCTGTTGATGATCTCGATGTCGTAGCCGACATCCGCGACATACCATCATACTCTAGCCCACTGATTGAGAGCCTGCGATCAGTAATGGTGGTCAACTTCCTCGGTGGCCACCTCAGCTATGTCGTGTGAAGAGGCCCCGATAAACCTCTTTTGGGACATTTGCTCCTCGATCTCCACGGGGAGCATAGCCGGGCTTATGCTACATGTCTCTAGAGTGGGGGATGGGGATCTATTGGAAAGGGGGCGTTTGGCAGGCGTCATCTAAGAAACTCAGGGCGGCTAGGGTATGGAAATCGGTGGGTAAGCTGCACGGGAAAACATGTAGATGTTGACAATGGAGGCCTTACAGCGGCGGCGACCTTGCTAGGGTTTCTAGCGAGGGAGGGGTTGTGGTGGTGGTGGTGGTGGTGGTGTGTGTGTGTGTGTGTTTGTGTGCGCATGCACGTGGAGTTTTTGGGGTGTGTGTGTGGACGGGGGCAAGGTGGTGTTTGAGGAAATGTCGCAGCTACTGAAAATTTTACTACACGGAAGTAAAATGCCAGGGCTATTGAAAATTTGGATGAAGGGATTGAGAAACAATGCATCACACATGATCCTAAAACAACAACTTTGTGCTATCAAACAGAAAAACCCTCCAGCCGGGTAGATATTTTCGAGGGATGCAGGCGAGAGTGGGAATAAGAAACATCACACACAGTCGAGACATAATAACCATGTGTTATCAAACAGAAAAACCCTCCGGCCTGGTAGATATTTTTGAGGTTGCGAGGGAAGCCTCATGGAGCCTAATGCATTGTGCTAATGTGAGTGATAGGGGCACATGCGTGGCACACAGGTAGTATGAGGGAACCGTGTCTATTGCGTCATCTGACTTATCTATTGTTTATAAATTTGGCAGAAATAACACGGGAAAGGGTCAGAACACGAACACACTTACATGTGGACCAAAAATATGTATGAAAAGGGTGGTTTGATGTTCAAATACCCAATGCACAACTTTGATGTGGCACCTGTCTCACAAAGCACATAGTATTGCTAGCCCTCCCACTTCGTGTCGGCGGGAGGGGAATCCTTGCTATGAACGCATGCCCCCAAATAGCTAGGTCTAACATCTCACCCTACCGTAACACTAAACCTACAAGAGTCCATCATGGTCAAACCCCGACCCCTTTCTCTTCCAGTCAAAGGTGGAGCGTGTGCGGGCCCACAAATGTGTGCTTGTGGCGTGAGATGGGTGAGACCACATACGAACCACCTGTGGGTAGCCCAACTATATATATATGAAAAGGGTGGTGTGATATTTAAATACCCAAATTACCACTTTGATGTGGCACATGTGCCTCGCAAATTAACCGGAAGTCCCTGACCCCACGGAGATTTAGCAAGTGTGAAGTAGTCCCCGCCCCACACTTTGAGTCAGTGGGAGAGGGAATCTCACCAAGATATACCTTAAAACGGGCCAAGAAGAATTCACCTTTGTCGTACAACCTCTCTCTTGTTGTTGGTCAAAGTGATGGACGTGCGCGACCCCATAGATGGGCTAGCTCGTTGATAATCACGCAAGTAGTGCCCGAAGCAACCATTGCCTACATGTGGCCCAAACATATGTATGGAGTCTTGTGTGATGTTTTAATTCCCAATGCACAACTTTGATGTGGCATCGTGCTTTGGAATCAGAAAGTCCCCACATAGAGCGAGGGTTCACGACGCGTTGTATATATGTGATACGTCCATTTTGCATCATGTTTTTATGTTGATATTTATTGCATTATGCACTGTTATATCACTTTATGATACAATTCTTATGCTTTTTCTCTCTTATTTTGTAAGTTTCATATGAAGAGGGATATTACCGGTAGCTGGAATTCTGGACCAGAAATGGCTATATCGGAGGCACTGTTTATGAACAACTCCAAATGAGCTAAAAATCGACAAAAAATTATTTTGGAATATATTAAAATTATTGGCGAAAGAAATACCAGAGGGAGAACCACCAGGGAGCCATAAACCTGGGGGCGTCCCCTCCCCCCCCCCCGAGCTTGTGGCACCCCTGGCAGGCCTCCGGGGCCCATCTTCTCCTATATGATGCCATTTGACCTAAAAAAAGCAGAAGGAAGGTTTCAGGACAAGGCACCGCCATCTTGAGGTGGAACCTGGGTAGGAGCACTTTTGCTCTTCAGCAGAGAGATTCCGCTAGGGAAACTTCCCTCTGAGAGGGGGAAATCGAAGCCATAGTCATCACCAACGATCCTTTCATCATGGGAGGACCAATCTTCACCAACATCTTCACCAACACAATCTCATCTCAAACCCTAGTTCATCTCTTGTATTCAATCTTTATCTAAAAACCTCAGATTGGTTCCTATGGGTTGCTAGAAGTGTTGATTACATCTCGTACTTGATGCTAGTTGGTTTATTTGGTGGAAGATTATATGTTCAGATCCTTGATGCTATTCAGTACCCCTATGATGTTGAGCATGAATTTGATTTGTGAGTAGTTACTTTTGTTCTTGAGGACATGGGAGAAGTCTTCACTACAAAAAAAACACACTTCCGTGATGATACGCGTTTGTCACAGTAGGTCACGTTTTCTGTCATGCATGTACATCCATGACGATTTCATGACAGAATCAAGGTAGTCATACATGTGCTGTCGTAGAAGTGTTCCATGACATCACCAAAATTATCATCACGCAAGTGTCCACTTCCATGATGATAAATGTCGCGTCATGGAAGTGCTTTTGTCAAGGGTGACCGACATGTGGCATCCACCGTAACGGGTCGTCGTTAAGCTATCGGGTCTGGTTTTGGATCCGATAATTGTCACATCCCTAGCTCTGGCATGACCTGGACTAGCTATGTCATGTGTGCATCACGTTCAAATTTCAATGAATTTGAAATGGGGACACGTGAAAGCCTCAGAAATCATTTCTGAAAATGACCAAGATAAAAATTGCTTCAAATAAGTCCAAGAAAATGTTCTTGTTTTCCTCGGAAAATATTGGCAAGAGGTAAAATTCAAATCAATATTTCTGGAAGCTCAGAAATATTTATTTTGGGCATTTGAGTTAATCTAATAATTATTTGCATTGGATTTATATTTGTTATATATTAAATATAAGTTCAATAATTTTGGAACTTTTTATGTGGTTCTGGATATTTCATATCTAACCCCATCATTATTTTCAGAATCTACAAAATGGTTTTGTCTTTGAACTAAATCAAAACAGAACGACAAAAATAGAAAACAGAAATATAGAAAAGAAGCAGGCTTACCTGGCCAGTTACCTAGTAGCCCAGCTGGCCCAGCCCACTAGCCTCCCCCCTGTCGTCTTCTTCTCCTGCCAGGAGGACGAGCGCGTGGCCGCAACGCAATGGCACGTGCCCCGGCTACCTCCTGCTTGTCGCTTCCCCCTCGACGCCCTGGTGAAGCCATGCAACCCCTGGAACCCCCTCGGACTCTCCCTCATGCTCCTCCCTCGTCTGCTCTCTCACTCACACGCACCCGAGTGGCCCCGTCGCCGCCGTCCACCGCTTGCATAGCCACCGGCCTCCCCTACGTCCCTAGACATGCCCTTGAGATCTGCGAAGACTCCCTCGTCATCTCCACCGAGTCACGCAATGCCAGGTGCCCGGGAATGCCGCCACCACCCTCGTCTTCAACTCCGGCCTCCGAGATCGCCGGCAATGCCCCGATGTCGTCCGACCCTCCCCGAGCCCACTGAGACGCGTGCTGCAACCGCTGTGAGCTCACGGACCGATCCCCCTCCTCCCCTGCTTGCGCTCATACTCTAGCTCCATTCCCCACCTCCGCCGAAGCTTGCCGCCGCCACAAATGTCGCCGTCATTGTTACGGTGGGCCAACGCCGTGTATGAGCACCTGGTCGAGTTCCTGCTGCCTCGTAGCCTCTTCCCGTGCTCCTCGTTTGCTCTGAATCGAGCTGCAGCCCAGCGCCCGCATCTTGCCGAGCTCCGGCCGCCGCGCTTGTCGCCGCTGCCATCGCTTCGCTCCACCTCCGGCCGCATCGGTGCCGCCACCGGACGCGCCTCGTCGCGATGCACCCATAGGTCCCAGCCGCGCGAGCTCTCGTCGCCGGGGATAGTCGGACAAGGAGCATCGCTCTGTTCTGCTTAGCACCAGCGGCTAATCGCCGGTTAGGTGACATGGCGGATTAGGTTAGCCACTAACCCCGTGGTTAGTTTAACCCGGTGAAACTGACAGTGGGCCCCAGCGCCCACTAATCTTGTAATTAGGCTAAACACACCTCTGTTTAACCCTGTAACACTGATGAGTGGACCCCACACGTCAGGTTTGACTCCAGTCAGTGCTGTTGACTCGCTGATGCAAGCATGATGCAGTGCTGATGCAGTAATTGACTTTCTAGATTTAAAGTAATCAGGAAATTCCAGAAAATAGCTAAAACTTAAAAAATTCATAGAAATTCAACCGTAACTCCAAATTAAATAATTTATATATGAAAAATGATCAGAAAAATCCAATCTATCCATCCGTACCATTTTGATGCATGTTAGAACAACTTATAGCTGCTGTTTAGCACAAACCATATAAATGGCATTTAAACCTTCAAATATGGAGTTTGAAGTTGAATCTTGGATTCAAACCAACTTCATTTAACTTGTTGCTAGTTGCATTAGATCAAACCATAGCATATTGCCATGTCATGATCATGAATCATATTGTGCATTGCATTGATTGTGTTCTTCCTTGTTTGCCGGTGTTTGCCCCCTCTCAGTAGACGACGTACCGACGATGAGTTCGATGACACCGATGAAGAACTATACTATCTTCAGAAGTGCCAGGCAAGCAAAACCCCCTTGTTCATTCCGATACAATCCCACTCTCTCGCTCCTGCTCTCTTTTATTTCATTAGACAACGTCGATTCATTTGTTACTTGCTGTGGTAGTTGAACCCCTTTCCTTTGCATGACCTGTCATTGCCACAGTAAATTGATGAAACCCACTAGCATGAGTAGGAGTTGTTTGAGCCCTGATGTGCCTACTCATTCATGTTTGTTTGTCATGCCTGCTACTGCTTAGAGTTGAGTGAAGTCTGATTCATCGGGGATGAATCGGAGGTGTGTAAACATGTCCTACTATGTGTGAGCTAAGTGTGTGAACACAATTTGGTAAAGGTAGCGGTGAGAGGCCATGTAGGAGTACATGGTGGGTTGTCTCATTGAAACCATACTCAGGAACTGAGTTCTGTGTTTGTGATCCATGACCAGTTACTACCACGCATTGGAATGCTTAAGTGCCCTTCTTGACTTCTTAACCACCCTTGTCCTCTGTCCAGGAGTTGCAAGTAGTTTCTGGTGTTTGTAGTATGTTGGAGGCCGTGCGCATCGCTGACCTGAGGGGTGGGCAGTGATGCGGTAGGAACGTGGCCGGGTATGCTGGGCGTCCGTTTGGTGTTGCGGAACCCTGTACACATCGTTCGGGGCTGTATGTGGAAACCTCGGCCGGACTCCCTGCGGATGGAACCTGAATAGGCGATAAACCTGGACTAGAGACTCGAGTGTTTAGGTAGGCCGTGGCCGACACCCTCGCTGGGCTTCCGCTTGAAGGTTGCCGAGTACATCTCGTGTAAACGGCGGTAAGTGGTGAGAGCGTGTGTGAAGAAGTACACCCCTGCAGGGTTAACATCATCTATTTGAATAGCCGCGTCTGCGGTAAAGGACCTCTGGGTTGCCTATACAGTTCATAGACAAGTGAAAGTGGATACTCTAAAATGCGCAAGATATGCGTGAGTGCTATGGATGGCGTTCTCGTAGGGAGACGGGAGCGGATCCATAGTTGTGTATTGATATGGTGAATATATGGACTCGTGTGCGCCACCTCAAAAGAGTTAGTCGCAGTCGTAGTTCAGGATAGCCACCTAGTCAAAGCTGGCTTGCTGCAGTTAAACCCCACCAACCCCTTTGTTGATAATGATGCATATGTAGTTAGTTCTGATGTAAGTCTTGCTGGGTACATTTGTACTCACGTTTGCCTATTTTATGTTTTTGCAGAGAGACTTCAGTCTCACTAGTAGTTCCACGTGAATTTCAATATTTAGCTTGTTACCTCAGCTACGATCTTGTGCCCTCGGCAGGATCTGGTAGATAGTCAGGTTTCTCTACTTTTTTCATTTGTAGATGTGTGTACTCAGACATGTTAAGCTTCCGCATGTGCTTTTGACTTGTATGCTCTGAATGTTGGGTCATGAGACCCATGTTTGTAATATCTCTCTCCTCGGAGCCTATTGAATAAAATAATTGAGTTGTAGAGTCATGTTGTGATGCCATGTTGTATTTGCACATATAGAGCATATTGTGTCTATGTTATTGAAATGCTTGGTATGTGTGGGATCTAACTATCTAGTTGTTTATCCTTGGTAGCCTCTCTTACCGAGAAATGTCTCCTAGTGCTTCCGCTGAGCCCTGGTAGCTTGCTACTACTCCGGAACAACTAGGCTGGCCGGCATGTGTCCTTCTTCGTTCCTGTGTCTGTCCCTTCGGGGAAATGTCACGCGGTGTCTACCGGAGTCTTGTTAGCCCAGCTGCTACAACCCGGATTCACTCGCTGATGGCCGACACGTTCGTTGTTTGGTCATGTATGCCTGTCCCTGTAAGTTAGTGCCACTTTGGGTTCACGACTAGCCATGTCAGCCTGGGTTCTTTGTCATATGGATGCTAGTGACACTATCATATATGTGAGCCAAAAGGCGCAAACGGTCCCGGGTCTGGTAAGGCGACACCCATGGGAATACCGTCCGTGAGGCCGCAAAGTGATGTGGGGTGTTACATCCTAGATCGGTGTGGCTTAGGATCAGGATCCTGACAATAACCCGCTAACAGCCACGGCCAATGCCGATTTTCCACGTGTAAAATTCTTAGTAGACGACGGAATCATTTGTCAGCTCCGCGTTGGGACAGATGTCAACCGTCCATTTGACAAGAACCGCCAATGAAATGTTGACACGTGGGACGACCCAATAGAGGCCCATATAGGTTTAAAAGCTAGCCCAGGAACAGACCCACAAGATTCGGAGAGATCTAATGGGCCGGCCCATTAACAGCCTATCATTTTCTGGACCAAATTATAGCTCACATCAGATACGGCCCGTTAAATAACTGCAATATTCTGGGCCAGTTTATGGCCCATATCAGATCCAGCCCATTAACAGCCTGCAATAGTTTGGGCCAAATTACGGTCCATACCTGATCCGGCCCGTTAACTAACTTTCATTTCTTGGGCCAAATTGCGGCCCTAAGAGATACAACCTTTTTAACAGCTCTTGTGCCATTGGGCCCATCGGCGTCCTGATTTGCTCTTCGACCTCTTAATGGCCCGTTTTACAGTTCGGCCTAATATTAGTTTTGGCCTATCAGCAGCCCTGTCTACATATGGGTCTCTTTCGTCCCCGTGTCACTTTCAGCCACTTAAAGGCCCGAGTTGCACCTGGGCCTAATTATGGTCCATAGTTACTTTCGGCCTCTTGATGGTCGTAGTCTTCGTGGATACAATCTAGCCCAAACTGCCTATCAGCCCGTTAAAGGCCCTTGAGAGTGATGGGCCTAATTTAGGCCCTTATACATCCGGCCTGCTTCCCGCCTGTCATGTAATTCGGCCAGCCAAGGCCCAAAAGCATTAAACCCTATTAATGGCCCTTCACCCGAATGGGCCAATAATGGGTCGATTTATATTACATCGCGCTGTTGGTCCATGATTTGTTCGCCACAATTAAGGTTGAATCTAGTTTTCAATCTGTTAAAAGGCTATTTAATTTTTCAGCCTAATTAAGGCAAGCGGTTTACTCGGCCTTTTAAAGGCCCAAAACTAATAGTGGGCCAGATTAAAACTAGACCTAACTAATGGCCCAAGATGATTGTAGGCCCACGGTTCGGCCCGTAGTAGCGATTGACGACTGACCAGTTTTAGTACAAAAATTATTATTTTATAAACCTAACCTATGGGCTCATTGCGCACCGATCGAAGATTACGACCTTTTCTCAAAGCCACGATAGAAGAAACAACAAATAAATTACAGCATCGTGATGAAGAATAAACCTAGACTATACAACAAAGAAATTACAACATGTTACATCCCCTGGGCATCAAAGTTTGCCACGAGTGATAATAATTACGGGCAACCAGACTGCAGATTCCATAAACTGGGCAGGTCGCCACCAGTGGAAGTTAACAGGTCGTCACTAGTGGAAGTTAACTGGCCGACAAACAAATAGACAGAACCGACAGCACTTCAACACAGTTCAAGAAAGGTTAGCTCGGCCCAGGAGCTACATCGCAAGCAGCTTAGCAACCTGATGAAACTGCGCTTCTTTAACGCTTATATCCACCAACTTAAGCTGCATAACATCAATAGACATCATGTACTTACGGTTAATCTTGCATAGAGATTGGAGTTCCAGTAAGGTTTGAGCGGAAGCATGTCTTTCTGCTTGAATTTCAGACTAAAGAAGTCGAACAGATTCAGGCGGCGACTTCATCGAGCTTGTGTCACTGAGTAAGTTCGACACTACATCAATATATGACTTTGTGGTTGTATCCCTACCCTCAAGATGTGTTGCCTTCTTCTCTGGAATATATGTTAGAGGGACAAACAATGGGTTCGTCTCACTATCATTGTGGCAGTTCTTCCTAGCAGCAGTGTTGTCACCCTGAAAGAGAAACAAGTAGGTAGATAGCAGGCTTTGCATGTATAAGCATCAACACAGTCAATTCATCTCATTTCTTTGTCAGAAATAAATAGATACTATTTAAAATAGCATTAACACAATAGGCATTGTTCATAGTTAAGATGACAGGAAATGGCATTATGCAGGAGCGCTGAGGGAGTCCTGGATTAGGGGGTGTCCGGATAGCCGGACTACCATCATCAGCCGAACTATCATCGGCCGGACTATCATCATCCACCGGACTCCAGGACTATGAAGATACAAGATTGAAGACTTCGTCCCGTGTCCGAATGGGACTTTCCTTGGCGTGGAAGGCAAGCTTGGCGATACGGATATGTAGATCTCCTACCATTGTAACCGACTCTATGTAACCCTAGCCCTCTCTGGTGTCTATATAAACCGGATGGCTCTAGTCCGTAGGACACAACAACAACCATTACAATCATACCATAGGCTAGCTTCTAGGGTTTAGCCTGCTTGATCTCGTGGTAGATCCACTCTTGTAAACATCCACAATATCAATATCAATCAAGCAGGACGTAGGGTTTTACCTCCATCAAGAGGGCCCGAACCTGGGTAAAACATCATGTCCCTTGTCTCCTATTACCATCCGCCTAGACGCACAGTTCGGGACCCCCTACCCGAGATCCACCAGTTTTGACACCGACATTGGTGCTTTCATTGAGAGTTCCTCTGTGTCGTCACCGATAGGCTTGATGGCCTCTTCAATCGACAATGACGCAGTCCTGGGTGAGACTTTTCTCCCCAGACAAATCTTCGTATTCGGCGGCTTCGCACTGCGGGCCAACTCACTTGGCCATCTGGAGCAGATCGAAAGCTACGCCCCTGGCCGTCAGGTCAGGTTTGGAAGCCTAAACTTCACGGCCGATATCCGCGGGGACTTGATCTTCGCTGGATCTGAGCCACAGCCGAGCGTGCCGCTCTGTCACGATGGGCACGACCTAACTCTGCCGCCGGACAGCACCTTGGAGGCCGCACACGAATCCGCTCCGACCCATAGTCCGGAGCCGATCGCTCAGATCGAGGACGGATGGCTGGACACCGCCACGGGAGCTGCAACTTCTACGGCGATGGAGCCGAACACTTATCTTGTCCCGCATAAAGCCCATGACTCCGAGGTGCCGGACCCCCTACTGGACTCCGAACCTCCTGCGCTCCTCCTAGTAGAATCCGATTCAGCGCCGATCATGGAATTCACCGCCGCGGACACCTTTCAGCACTCACCCTTCGGCGACATCTTAAATTCGCTGAAGCGTCTCTCACTATCCGGAGAGCCCTGGACGAACTACGGCCAGGATGGTCGGGACGCGGACAATGAAGAAATTCAGAGCCCACCCACCACCCACTTCATAGCCACCATCGACGATCTAACCGACGTGCTAAACTACGACTCCGAAGACATCAACAGTACGGACGACGATGCCGGAGACGATCAAGAACCAGCACCTACAGGGCACTGGAAGGCCACCTCGTCACATGACATACATATGGTGGACACCCCAAGGGGAAGCGATACCGAGGAACAACGGGACGCGGCAGAGGATAATCCCGCCAATAAACAACCAAAATGGCGACGTAGACACCGCCCTAAGTCCCGCCTCGATCAAAGAGGCATTCCTAACGACCCAGCTATAGAGCAGGGCAAACCAGCGGACGACGAACATACAACCAAGCAACCATCCGAACAGGACGAACCAGATAATCAACCCCTTCACGGAGCAATCAACAGTCTGGACACACCACCGGAGCATAAGAACCTTCACAAAAGACTCGTCGCCACTGCAAGAAGTTTGAAGAAGGAAAAAAGGAAGCTCAAAACAGCGGAAGACATACTCAGAATGAAGTGGAGCAAAATACTCAAGACCGCAGACAAATATGGCAATGGCCATCAAACAAAGAGCTACCCGAAGCGCAAGCTGCTGCCAGAATTTGACGAGGAAGCCATAGAGCCCTCACAGCCAAAACATAAAGAGGCCGCCTGGCCGGATAGACGGCCAGATGACAGGCCAAAAGCGACAAGCGGCACCGCACACAAGCCGACTTATGATCCTGGGAAAACGGACAGCCCAACTAGGTCCATCTACGGGCCAAAAAGGAGGGCCCCAGGAAGTAACACAACACGACAAGTGTTCGAAGATAGCGGCGCACCCAAATACAGGGGCGCCGCACACCCGCTATGTTTTGCCGATGAGGTGCTGGATCATGATTTTCCAGCAGGGTTCAAACCCATAAACATAGAGGCATACGATGGCACAACAGACCCAGGAGTCTGGATAGAAGATTACATACTACACGTACACATGGCTAGAGGAGATGATCTCCACGCCATAAAATACCTACCCCTCAAGCTCAAAGGGCCAGCTCGGCATTGGCTCAAAAGCCTCCCAGAAAACACTGTTGGAAGTTGGGAAGAGCTTGAGGACGCGTTTAGAGCAAATTTTCAAGGGACTTATGTCCGCCCTCCGGATGCAGACGATTTGAGTCATATAACCCAACAGCCCGGAGAGTCAGCGCGCAAATTCTGGATCAGGTTCCTTACCAAAAAGAACCAAATAGTCGACTGTCCGGACGCGGAAGCCTTAGCAGCTTTTAAACACAACGTCTGAGATGAATGGCTCGCCAGACACCTCGGCCAAGAGAAGCCAAGAACAATGGCCGCGCTAACAAGCCTCATGACGCGCTTTTGCGCAGGAGAAGACAGCTGGCTAGCAAGATGCAGCACCAGCGACCCGAGTACATCCGAGATCAGAGATGGAAACGGAAAATCACGGCGCAGGAAAGATCAGTGCCGGAATAAAGAAAAAGCCCAAAGGGCACGATGGTCAACGCCGGATTCAAAAGCTCACGCCCAAACAATAAAACACTGCCTCTTAAGGACAACAGCGAATAGCTATCAAATTTAAACAAAATTTTAGATCGGATATGTCAAATCCACTGTACCTCCGGAAGGCCTGCAAACCATACCAACCGAAATTGTTGGGTTTTTAAACAGTCCGGCAGACTCAACGCCGGACACAAGGGGCTCGATGCGCCAAGCGAGGACGATGACGAACCCCACCAGCAGAGCACCGGAGGTCAAAAGACTTCCCCACAAGAAGTCAAAACAGTAAACTCACTTCATGTGATAGTATGGAAAACCAACACGGCACTCGCTAAGACAAGTGTCGCACAGTCCACCCCAGCGGAACACCGAGATTGGATGTCAAAACCAATCACTTTCGACCATCTGGATTAGTCCAGAAGTATCCAGAACGCAGGATAGACTGCCCTGATATTGGATCCCATAATAGACGGACTGCAATTCACGCAGGTTTTGATGGACGGCGGCAGTGACTTAAACCTGCTATATCCGGACACAATCCGCAAGTTGGGATAGGCCCTACTACAACTCGGCATAGCCGCACTCCCTTCAAAGGAGTGGCGCCAGGCCCTTACGCCAGGTGCACAGTTTCATTATTACTAGAAGTTGTGTTCGGGTCACCTGACAACTTCCGACGAGAAAAGCTAACCTTTCATGTCGCCCCATTTAAAAGTAGCTATCAAGCATCACTGGGACGGGAAGCTTTCGTCCGCTTCAATGCCATACCACATTACGCGTCTCTTATGCTTAAAATGCCCGGTCCACGTGGCATCATTTCATTAAAAGGTCGCCTGAGACCCCGGACACGGCTGGATGAGTCCGGAATAAATAAGCTAGGGGCTACCTAGCCACACACCCCTTCACAAGGGTTTGTACATATAAGCCATAATGAGCTAGCATAGGCTCAGCTTTATTAATCTATATTTCAATTTTTTATGCACTTTCTCGCACGATTTCTTTTCAAACTAAGTTCCTCTCTTTTTACAGATGAACAGCGTGCACACCCGTCCAGGATACGGCACAACGGAGACACAGGCGCATACGTGCAGTAGGGACCGGTTGCAAGGACTCTTTTCAGACTAAGACCCTACGTAAACCTTTCTTACTGTCTCTTTTTGCTATAATCCCCTGGTTTCTCATTATAACCAAGGTGGAGACTGGCGTTTTGGCATCGGCCGCGCCAGAAGAACCTGCCCGTACCTGGACACAAGGGGCTTAGGGCATTGTTTTGCCCGCTATTGTAAAGACCGAACACCTTCGGGAGTGTTCGGCGTCTCGAGTTAGGCCTTATATGCATCAGCTCCGAATCATGTCTTTGGTCAAATGTTGGGTTTGCCCGGCTCCTGTGTTTTGCTGCCTTACGTTCTGTATCATCGGCTAACGCGGCACCAGGAGAACTACTGCGATTGTGCCCCAGTTCGGCTGGGCGAGCACCTCAGTAGAGAAAGCCGAAAACTGACTGTCATGATACAGCGAGAGACTGGTCAACCACTCGATCAACCATGGGAATGTTTAGAATTCCTTCGCTTTGACGAAGGGCCATTTCCCGGTCAGGCACATACGCGCCCCAAATTCGGAGAGCGCGGTGCCACTAGGGGCTATGTCGTAAGTCCCACCCTCGAACTCCATGGTTAAGTGAAAGTGATAAAGCATTATAGTCCGGTTGCCTCGTTTGCTACGCTACCACCTCCTTTACAGGACCGAGACGTCGGATTAAGTGTGAAAACGCGCTATTTTTTGCGAACACCCCCGCACCTTGTGCGTGGGGGCTGAAGCCGACGACTGCCATCTTTCAGGTTATAGACACGTATACATGAACGGCCGCATAGGAGATATTCTATTACTTGAACGCACAAGTATAAAAGGCGCTTACATCATAAATATTGTTTTACATCATAAAAACGTTCATTCGAACGTAACATTTTTTGAGCACTGCGACTCTATTACACGAGCACCACGCAGCACTTCGCCAAAATAGTGCTCGGCGGGTAACCGGTTATCGTCCAAACCCGGGGTCGCAATAGCGGTGGCATCCATCTCTGTCCAATGTGTCTTCACACGGGCGAGTGCCATCCGCGCACCCTCTATGCAGGCCGACCGCTTCATCGCCTTGATATGCGGCACCGCTCCAAGAAATTGCTGCAATGAGCCAAAGTAACTCTTCGGCTTGGGCCTATCCTGCCGGACATGGGTCACTATATCCGTCATAGCAAGCCCGGACAACCTATTTAGCTCAGCCCACTTGGCCAAACGGTCGGTCAGCGGAAGTGAACACTCCGGACTATGGAATTGAGACCAAAACAGCTCTTCCGTCTTGTGATCCTTCTGGCTTCGAAAATGCACAACGGATTCCGCCGCACTCGCTGCTAAGTCCATGTAAGGGTCCTCTGGACCCCACAGTTGGCCCAGCTGAGCATACTTTGGATCCGTAAACCTTCGGCGCAGCAGAAAAGGCTTGCCAACTACAATTTCTCCGGCCTGGCGCAGCTCTTCCTTTATAGCCCGCATTGCAGAGCGGGCATCCTTGGCGTCGGTGGTGGCCTTCTCCAGGTCTTCTTGCCCCGCTAGGCGCTCCTTCCCAAGAGCCTCATTACGGTCGGTAGCATCTTTTAACTTCACGGCCATTTCGGCCATCTCTTCCCTGCTCCGGCAGTGTGCGGCCCTTTTGGCCGCTAACTCCTCGGCCGCCCTCGAGGCTGCCGCATTACTCCTTCTGGCCTACTCCTTGGCTTGAGCAAGTTCAACCCGAAGGCTCTCCACAGCAGCGGCACTATCTGCATTTCACACACATGTTGTAAGGAGCTGGCTTCGGCCCCCTTACCAAGTGACCGCACAGAAACACTTACCTTGCGACTCATCAAGTCGCCTGTGGACCAGCGTGATGTCCGCATCCGCAACAGCGAGTTGCCGCTTTAGTTCAGCAACTCCATCAGTCCGGCTGGCCCCCGGACGACCCGCCACCTGCATCGGCACGGCGGAAATTTAAACCTGCGATTTTGATCCTCGGCACGCTGTTGATTTTGACAACCTACCGAGTCTCAGGGGCTACTATCTATACAGGGCGCATTCTATATGCAAAACTGTTAAAAGGTGTGTCATTTTTACGTACCTCAAACCCCGCCAGCAAACTCCTGATGGCATTATGCAACCCACCTTCGGCGGACGAAATCCTTTCAATCACCATGCTCATCAATGCGTGGTGATCTTCTGAGATAGACGCCTTATCAAGCAGATCCTTCAGCCGTACACCAGTTGGCGCCGAACTATCCGGCTTTGCCAAACCAGGGGGATCCCTCCGTGACGACACTTCAGGCTCGTCCGCCCTATCCGACGGCGCCTCGGACGGAGGCGTCTCGCTCTCCATCATCTCCGGACGAAGGTCCCCCGAAGACGAGCTCATTTGCGAAGGACGGAGATCCGAACTACAAGGTAAAAACTTTAGTTATCCTCAGAAGCACAAGTAGGGATGTCCCTTATTATAAAACTCCTTTCTTTCTACTTACGGCTCGTTGGAGGGCTGATTCTCAAAGGGAGACTGTGCGGCCGGGGCCTCCCCGGACGCAGGGCCCTCTGGCGAAGATTTCTTCCCCTGTTTAGGGGCTTTTGCCCCCGGGTCCTCGGAGGCAGTCCTCTTCTCCCCTTGGAGGGAGGGATTCTCGATCCCCCCTCTTTCAAGAGCCTCCTTAGGCGAGGCAGTAGCTTTCCTGCTTTCCCCTTTGCCTTCCTCTGGAGGCGCAACCTCAAGCATCCGGACCAGCACGGAATCTGGTGCGGTCTCGGGGAGGGGGCCGGACACCATATCAATTTTGCTTCCGCTGTCCACTCCTGTTTAGAAGGAAGTTGGTCATAAGGCGAATCATCGAAAGGCAAACAAACGGTATGTCCGGACTTGGAACTACTTACTTGAGTATCCGTGCGATTGCAGCTTAGGCCAGCATCCTCGGTCAATTCCGGATGCGCCTCTTGCGATCCGAAGAATAATTTGTACATCTCCAGGGGTGTCATACCCATGAAGTGTTGAAGAATCCGTGGGCCCTCCGAATTGAACTCCCACAGCCGGAGAGGGCGGCGTTTGCAGGGCGGGAGACGCCTAATCAGCATAACCTGCATTACCACCACCATAATCAACCTCCCTCGTTTGGAGATCTCGAATCCGTCCCTACAGTAGGGGCACATCCTTTGACGGCCCCCAGTTGAGCCCTTGGGCGACCCATGACATCAACCGTCATGGAGGTCCCGGGCGGAATAAGGGCGGCGGCTTTTGTCTGCGGCCCCTCGGAACGGTAATATAGAACCACTCTTGCTGCCACAGGCCGAGCTTCTCTTGGAAGGAGCCAGCGGGCCACGGGGCATCGGCCCTCCTATTATGGCCGCCCCGCCGCACTCCGCTTGACGCCCCCCGATCATCTTCGGCGCCACATTGAAGGTCTTCAGCCACATGCCGAAGTGAGGGGCGACGCGGAGGAAGGCTTCGCAGACGACAATAAATGCGGAAATATGGAGGATGGACTCCGGAGCCAAATCGTGGAGTTCCAACCCGTAGTAAAACATGAGCCCTCTCACAAAAGGATCCATCGGGAAGCCTAAACCCCAACGGAGGTGGAATACAAAAACGACATACTCGCCGGGCTCGGGGGTGGGGATGGCCTGCCCTTCGGCAGGCAACCTGTGCGAAATCTCATAAGCCAGGTACTTGGCCTCCCGCAGCTTTAGTACATCCTCCTCCGTGACGGAGGAGGGCATCCACCGGCCCTGGAGGTCTGAACTGGACATCGTTGAAGGTCCGAAGCGCTCGAATCTGGAGCTCTAGGTGCTGGAACTTGGAGCGGGGAGAGGATTCAATGGAGGATTGAAGAAAAGAAACGAGCCTTGGTCCCGTTATAAAGAGGGAGAATACCGAGAGCTGTCTCCGTGACCGTTTGGGACTCGCCTTCGATAGAGGGGGCGTGGCGACGGGCGCGGTTGGGTTACCCACATCCGTATTGATGAGAATCCCGAATTAAGGGGAAACACGATCTCTGCTTCGACAAGACGTGCCAAGGAAACCGCTTTGCTAAATGTGCTGAGGTGGTAGAGTAAAAAACGATTCAAGTAATGGCTTGGTAGTGGCGTGACATCATGCCGCAAAAAACGTCAGCAGATTGAACTTGTGTATATATTATTCTCTCTACGGTGGAATGTGGAATTTATTTTGCAGAGCCGGACACTATCCTGGTGTTCACAATCTTCTATCATTCGGAGGAGGAACCCGCCTTGCAATGCCAAGCAATATACACGCCGGACTTATCGTCATTGAAGCCTGGTTCAGGGGCTACTGAGGGAGTCCTAGATTAGGGGGTGTCCGGATAGCCGGACTACCATCATCAGCCAAACTATCATCGGCCGGACTATCATCATCGACCGGACTCCAAGACTATGAAGATACAAGATTGAAGACTTCGTCCCATGTCCGGATGGGACTTTCCTTGGTGTGGAAGGCAAGCTTGGCGATACGGATACGTAGATCTCCTACCATTGTAACCGACTCTATGTAACCCTAGCCCTCTCCGGTGTCTATATAAACCAGATGGCTCTAGTCCGTAGGACACAACAACAACCATTACAATCATACCATAGGCTAGCTTCTAGGGTTTAGCCTCCTTGATCTCGTGGTAGATCCACTCTTGTAAACATCCACAATATCAATATCAATCAAGCAGGACATAGGGTTTTACCTCCATCAAGAGGGCCCGAACCTGGGTAAAACATCGTGTCCCTTGTCTCCTGTTACCATCCGCCTAGACGCACAGTTCGGGACCCCCTACCCGAGATCCGCCGGTTTTGACACCAACAAGCGCCAGCTTCACCAGACCATTGCTCGTAGTTTGAAGGCTCGAGGAGGACAAACTTACATTAGTAGTTAAGACATGCTCTATAAATCCCTTGTCCATATTGATGGGGGGAAATTGAAGAAGTTTACTGCACACTCTTTTTCAAGAGCATTTCCTTTATTCTACATTGTGTTAAGAGTAAACATAGATGTGAAAATATAGGAACAAATGGCGATTATGTAACTTGAGATGCAGAGTACAAATCTAAATACATCATACAGGCAGAAGGCACTGACAAGAGCAATGCAGAGCTAAACTTATTCAGTAACATTGGTTTTATTCAATATTTTGGCAAGAGTAAATGTAGATCTGATGTGTAGAGAAATGGAGGACAAGGGAAAATAAGTTGCAAAGTGTACATGAAGAACTAGCTGACAAATATAAGTATAGTGATGAAGGACAACAAATACTTACAAGAACAATGCAGAACTAAATTTCTTCATAAGCATTGGGTTTATTTTACATTAATTTAAGCATTAATATAAATCTGATGATTTGGAGCGAATAGTGGATAAGCAAGCTATAATGCACAATGATGTCACATAATCCACCAGATATGAATGTATGGACAACAATAGGACAATATGTACTCACAAGAGCAAAGCAGCAACCAACATAGTTGCGATATCCTAGGTTTTGCGGCGCTGGTTCTATCGCCAATATACGTTGGGTGCTATGTGATTTCTCTGGTAGCACCACCTTTTCCAAGGACTTTGCTTGTACTCCTTCAGGTTCTGCAATCACCCTCTTCCTTTTGGATGTCGGAAACACAAGAACAACATTTGAATGGAAAAACATGGTATGACAACAAATGGAATAGGTGTTGATAATGGATGGGCATGGCATCTTCACATATATCATGAGTAAACTAAGTAGATGGTGGTGCAACGAAGCAAAAGAAATGCAAGACACCTTATACGAGATATGTGCAACCAATAAAACCTTGCCAAATTAGAACATACACCTTATTGGGTGAACAGGATAGGCCATCTGCCTTTGACTCCTTGAGCTCAAAATAGTCATTAGGATCATATTCTGGATATGAATCTATAGGTCCGGAGCATGCAGGTTTCGTTGCATCCACAATGGACCTCAATCCCTTGATGCCAAGTTTGTTACCCATTGAACTATTTCGCAATATTCTTCTGATGTGCACATTCTTATATTCATTGTGATTACGTACAATATCTGTAAAGCATGAAAACATAAATAGTAGTGAGATTATCTTTGTAATGTAGAGGATATTGTAATACAATAGAGGCTCCCTATAAACCCTTGTGTGCTATCACTGGATTCTGATGAGAGACCCCACAAGTGATGTAATATGGTGAGTAGATTAATATAACCTGTCACAACTACACAAAAAATAGGCTCCTTGTTGGGAGCCCTAGATGTAAGGATAGTTGGCAGATGATAGGTTCATAATATACCCTATAGAAAGTTTATTGCCAAACCATGATAACGAGAGCGCAGAGCCAGTAGGCAGATCGTAGTGTAGATAATAGGGGCACACAATAACCACCATAAATAAATCGGGAAAGCGGAACTGGATGAAAAACACAGGGTTTTGCCACTACTAATATGCAACCTATCAATCACCTACATCCCAGCTCTATTCATCTGAAGGCGCACATATGTTACTATCAGTTTAGTCTATCAAAGACCATGCGGCTCCCACCATTTTTGATATTATGGCAAACCAAATCGAAGTGTGAAATCTTTTAGCAGAACCGGCCCAATAGAGCTGTCGACTGCAGATGTCCATGCTCCCCTTCCTGACAAGGAACATATTGTGCTTACTAAAGAAGAACAGAAGAGGAACATGTTAAAGAATAGAAGGGTAAGCATATTATTGAGATTCCCCTTCTTTATATACAATGTTGGTTGCCCTCCCATGATGAATCAGAGCGCCCAAAGAAATGCAATTCATGATGTCTCTCTATATGTGGCCACATGCATTTGGAAACTCAATTGGGAGCATTAGCTAACCAATTAAATGTGTGTCTGTTAGCTAATGTCAGTATCATATCACATTTGTATTTGAAGAACCTTAGGACGTATGATTGGTGTGTTATATAGCTTTAGAGGGTGGACAACTGCTAGTAGGACACAAAGCACCTATGCAGATCGTAGTGTAGATATAATGGGAAAACCCTAAGCATCAGAAGTAAATCAGGAAAGTGGAACTTGCTAGAATATATGTGAAGTATTGTCGGTACGGCTAGAAAGACTTTGCATACCAACTCCCTACAACTGAAGGTGCAATACTATTACTATCAGTCTAACTCTCAAAGGCGACACATATGCTTGAATACGAAGAGTCAAAAGCGTCCATGACAATCGATATGAAGACCAACACAAAGAGTAGAAAGCGTCCATGAAAAGCGACCGAATAGACCTGTACACTACAAATGTCCCCGCTCCTCTTCACTACAAATAACATATTATGCAACTATTATATTCCCTCTGTTCCTAAATACAAATCTTTTGGGCCGAACAAATTTTTTTCCTGTCATGCTTATGACACTTCTATGACGATAATTGTGACAAAACCCGGTATCATCATAGATGTGGTGGGCTCCTACTTATATGACAAAAAATCATGACAGAAAATGGGTTTTTTGTCCTGGGCGGGCCGGAGACGCAACTTCATGACATTCTTTGGGCCGTCCTTGACGGAACAAACCATGGTAGAAGTGAGGGCGAGGCAAATTTCGGGGAGTTCCCGGTTACGGTGGGTGGTTGGGGGCCGAGCGATGCATGTTTCGCTCGTACCCGTACGCGCCTGGGTGCGAGGGATTGGGCTCTAACTGAACATGAGCGAGGCCTTCGCCTAACTAAACCTGGGCGATTTCACTGTAGGCTACGCATTACTGAACCCGAGCGATCGATCGATGGTTGTTAACTGAACCTGATCGAGCGATTCCTTTGCTACTGCTGCTAACTGAAGCCAATCGATGATGCCTCTGGATGAATAGTGAGCCTTGTTGGGGGGTTTGGATGAACAGTTTCCGGTGGGGGGTTGGATGAACAGGACCCCGTGGTGTTGCCGCTGGATGAACAGGACCCCGATCGATCGAGCCGGTTGGGGGTGGATGAACAGGACCCCGTGGAGGGCTAGTTGAACAGTAGCCGGTGGAGGGCTGGATGAACAGTAGCCCATGGAGGGGTGGTTCAATGGGACCCCGTGGAGAGGGCTGGTTGAACAGTAGCCGGTGGAGGAGCGGTGGAGGCTGGATGAACATGAGCTCGTGGATGAACAGTCGCAGGTGGAGGCTGGAGGAGGTCGACGGTGGATGAACAGTAGCCCGTGGAGGCTGGAGGAGGTCGACGGTGGAGATGAACAATATCCCGTGGAGTCCCGTTTTGCAGTACGCCACACGCCTCCCCATGAACAGGACCCCCGTTTCGACCGCAGCGCTCCAACACAAGTCGTTTCCTTCGTTTTGCGGTACGCCACACCCCTCCCAATCAACAGGACCCTGTTTCGACCATAGGAGGTCCAACAGAAGTCTGTTTCCTCTGTTTTGCGGTACGCCAGACCCCTCCCAATGAACAAGATCCCATTTCGACCGTGGCCGGTCGAACACAAGGCCGTTTCCTCCGTTCTGCGATATGCTAGGCCTCGTTTCCATCGGCTATTTCGTCCAAGCCTGTTAGCTCCCGATGAACAACACATGTTCCATTGCCTCCCGTTGAACACGACGCATTCCGTTGCCTCCCCATGAACACAACGACGACGCAGTTTCTCCGTTTCGACCCAGCCATGTACATGAGCCCTGGCCGTACGTATGCGCGAGTAGGCATTCGAGACCCCGCCCGTATGTACGTACATGGCCATATTTTCTCTTGCACACTGGCCACTATACGTACGTGTACATGCTACGTGCCCGCCTCTACTACGACACATGCGCGCCTCTACATCGACCAATATGTACATACACGTTCGCGACCAGAATGACAACGCTACGTACACTTCGTCCAGGTGGGTCCCGACTATCAGGCACTTCCTTGCGTGCCAAGATGTAGCTGGTGGGTCCCAGCAGTCAGGAGCGAATCATTTTTTTGCCCATAATATGGACGCACTTCCTTGTGTGCGAAGATGTAGCTGGTAGGTCACAACAGTCAGGGCGGAAACATTTTTTTCATGAAATACGGTGGCCCGTCCGATGGGTTCCTAATGTTAGGTAGACGAATCATTATTTTCCGCGTAATAAGGAGGCACTTCCTTGCACTACTAGGGAAAAGCCTAGCAGTAGCGAGGGTTTTAGGCCTATCAGTAGTGCGGGTTGGAGCACTACTGGTATGGCACTACAGCTAAAGGTTACCAGTAGCGTGCCTCAATCCATGCTACTGCTAAATCGACTTAGTAGTAGCACTTTTTTAAGGGGTTAGACAGTAGGAAAGGCTCCTACTGCATATATATTACCAACTCACATCCAACAAGTGTTACAAGAGTTACATTACATATGTACAGGAGGAGAAGGGGTGGAGTGCTAAGAATGATACAAGTGGGGGGCAGATTTTGATGAACAAAATATGCAAAACAACTAAGCTATAGAGCTAAGTAAGTTAGCCACTAGCATCCTTTTGTTGTGAGGCATCCTGTAGGCGCTACTGGTAATTAGTAGTAGCGCTTCTCCCTGCCCGCGCTACTACTATTATTTCGTATTTTATTTCTTTTTTATTTCATGTTGTATTCATACACCTTTACACAAGTTTTCATACAACAGGAATTTAGAGATTGTTTTTACATCATAATGAGTTTTTACATCACGAGGTGAAAAAACCGTGGACTAGTTTCAAGTGGATGTCCGTCCACTTGAAACTAATCCACGGTTCTTTCACCCAATGATATAATAAATATCATCATCATCATCATATCATTAACAACTTATCATCATAATACATCATTGTCATATAACACCTCCTCAAGATCATTGTTTTCATCAATGAGACATCACAAAGCAAATTGGTCACTAGTCGTAATCACAAGTACTCCTCATCATCAACTCTAACACATTTTACCACATAATAAACATATTGTACCTCATAGGACCTACTACATTCTCTTAGGACCTAATATATTCTGTAAGGTAAAATAGCAACAAACAAGATAGCCCCTGACTGTCCATTATGGAGAGTGGAGATTATCCTGTCTCCAATTCTTGCCTTTTGCTTAACGTTACTTCCAAGAACCTCCTTGCAAATGTCCAAACATTTTTTTCCATTCTTTTATTAGCATGTGTTCACCGGTTTTAGAAATCCGATATGCACAGGTGAGCTCCCTAGATTGACCTGGTTGTATGTTCAGAACTGCAAGGCGACCATCTTGATACATCAGATGAGGCATACAATCCGTCGAGAGTTTCTGTTGAAAACCATAGTAATAACTTCGTAGTTAGCAATGATGTACTAGTTTTAGAAGTATGCAAAAGATGCACGGATGTCGTAATAGAAAAAAAATCTTAACAGGGTATCTCCATAGAAGTTATCGTGGTTCAACACGTGCACTAGTGGCACTTATTCACCATAATTTGGAGGAGTTCGATAATAGGTATTTTAATTCTCAAGATAAGTACAAAATGCGATTAGATGACTTTTCTCCTTATAAGTTAATTCGGAGCCATCAGTGTAGTGGGTTTTGTCTACCATCTTCTGCACATTCTTTGAAGAATCAAATTAAGCTGTCAATGGAAATAAGCTGTCAACTATTTTGAAATAAACAATATAAATTAGTTAATAACTATGTTTGAGAAACTCACATTGCGGTAGAATCGGAAGCGTATCAACAAGGACCCAAATGTCCATATTGTCTTGCTCGATGTCAGGATCACCAAGATCCATGGTGACAATCATACCCTCATAAAAACCATACATTTTGCAAAGTGCTTCCCAATTTTGGCAACCAAAATGGGTTACGCTCTCAGAATTGTACAGATTTACTTCAAAATCCATATCATGATGGGTCCTTAGGTGTATTTTCTTTGTTTTGAAATTTTCATGGTCTTCAAAACCCATCCTCTCCAAGACATAGCGTCTCGCATGACATGGGATAAGCTAGTCGAATTGTAAATGGTGAAAATTAGACGTTGAAATAGTTGAAGTCATGCTTAATTACAAAAAAAAAACACTTGTCATTGTTGCGTACCGTTTCAACATCCAAGGTCTCCTCGAGCTTAATGCTGAAGCGCCAATCTTCGTCCAGCTGAAGGAACATGTCGCACAGACCTCGATCGTTGTGGCACCAGCTGCACTCCCCTGGGAGACTGTCGTCGTCCGAGTATGACATTTCCTACATTCATAATTCAAAGATTAAACTTGTACAATTAAATATATGTACTAAAAAACCTAAATTAGATCATTATTTTTGAGAAAATCCAGGCCAGTCGATATTTCCTACATATTCTAGCAACAAGTCATGCCAGAATTCACGGAAAAATCCGGCATGACCTTTGCTAACAGAGGACATATGGAGCGCCTGAAATTTGCCGGAACGGAAATTAATCAATACTCCGGCAAAACATAGGCCACTCGGAGGTGTAACCTGAACACGACCGGCTACTTGGGCAACCACATATCCTATTTGAGCAACACAAGATATACATGGAGATTTGGCTGGTCTCACCTCGAGGTCGGAGGGGGTCGGTGATGGGGACGACGGCGGGGATGATGGAGGGGCTCCTTGATTTCTGCAAAAGCAAAAACCCTATAAGTTATCACTAATACATCCCGAATAATTGCTTAAACTAAAAAAATAACAACAAATATGACATGTTCAACTAGTTCTATTAATTCAACTAGTTCTTACTAAATATAAACTTACTATAAATAGAAAAAAATAGTTCTTTCTAAAAATAAAGTAGTTCAACTAGTTATATTAATTATCTTACTAAAAATACATTAGTTCTATTAATTCAACTAGTTCAACTAGTTTATTAATTTACTTACTAAACTAGTTCAACTGAAACTAAACTAGTTCAACTAGTTTATGAATTTACTTACTAATTATTTTAAAAACTTACTAAAAACAGTAAAAATAAACTACATTATACAATAGTAAAAAACATCTACTATTAACCATACTGCCCTAGTTAACTAATACCATCACTACTACTAATTAACATCTACTACTACTAAAAATCATTATCTATGAACCCTAAATTAACATCTACTACTACTAAAAAACATCTAGTACTAACTAAGAAGAGAGAAAGGGGGTGGGGGAGGGGTGGGGGCTTACAGAGAGGGGAGAGATGGTGGCAGGGAGGTGCTCGGCGATGAAGAGGTAGGGGCGGCGAGGGCGGGATCGGGATTGGGAGGCGGCGGTGCTGGGCGGGCTCTGGCGGTGGCTGTGAGGTCGAGGGCGGCACTGGTGAGGTCGAGAGCGGCAGCAGGCGGTGGCGGTGAGGTTGAGAGCGGCCTCGGGCGGCGGCGGTGAGGGCAGGCTTGGGCGGCAGTGACAGAGGAGTAGGGGAACAGGGGGGAATGGAGGACTTAGCAAAATTTTGAGCCCGCGGGTGGTTAAGTCGAACTAGCAGTAGCGCACTTTAGTAAACGCGCTATAGCTAACGTAGCAATAGCGCTGCTACTCACGCTTTAGCAGCAGCGTGTTTTGAAGAAAAACGCTGCTACTAAGTACTTTAGCAGCAGAGCGTCCAGGGAAGGGCGCTACTACTATATCTGGCCTGGAGGCAACGCCGTGGCAATTATAGTAGTAGCGCTTGTTTCATCTAGGGTGCTACTGCTACCGCGTTATTAGTAGCGAGCTTTCGTCAAGATCACTACTGCTAATTAGGAGTAGCGTTTGTTTTTAAACTGTGCTGCTGCAAAGATTCTATGTATAAGGTTTTCCCTAGTAGTGTTGCTACGGCCATGGACCCAGCTATCAGCCTCTCCACGTACAGTACTCTTCCGATGAAAGTCGGTCCTTGACCACATTGACCACGCCGCGATGAGAGTACCAAGGTGGTGGACGACGGCGAGGTCTAGGAAGCGAAAGATGCAGAGCCGGGGAAGACACGGCAGTGGATGCCCACGCGGAGAGGAGTATGAGGGTTCACTAGTTCGGCTGCGGTGTGAGGCTCCCGTCACCGTAGAATAATATGGGGTGTGGGTGAGTGGAGGGATGGCCTGGCCAGCGGTGGGAGTAGTAGGAGGCGGTGAGGCCTCTGTGGCAGCACAGTCGGCCACGGGAAGCAGGAGCAGGCGGCACGACTGGCACTGCTTTGGGCGGCTGGAGCAAGAAGACCAGAGGTTGAAGAAGCACTAGGGCCGTTGGATGGACATCGTACGGTCACTTGATCTAGAATCGTTCATACTGACTAAGTTGACAAAGCCCTCCGTCCCATCAACTTAGTAGGCCCACAAGTCAGCCTCCCACTATGCTGGGTCCCAGCTAGCAGGGGGAGTGTCGGTGTCAAAACCGGCGGATCTCGGGTAGGGGGTCCCGAACTGTGCGTCTAGGCGGATGGTAACAGGAGACAAGGGACACCATGTTTTTACCCAGGTTCGGGCCCTCTTGATGGAGGTAAAACCCTACTCCTACTTGATTAATATTGATGATATGGGTAGTACAAGAGTAGATCTACCATGATATCAGAGAGGCTAAACCCTAGAAGCTAGCCTATGGTATGATTGTTGTTCGTCCTTCGGACTAAAACCCTCCGGTTTATATAGGCACCAAAGAGGGTTAGGGTTACACAGAGTCGGTTACAATGGTAGGAGATCTACATATCTGTATCGCCAATCTTGCCTTCCACGCCAAGGAAAGTCCCATCCGGACACGGGACGAAGTCTTCAATCTTGTATCTTCATAGTCCAGGAGTCCGGCCATCCGGACACCCCCTAATCCAGGACTCCCTCAGTAGCCCCTGAACCAGGCTTCAATGACGACGAGTCCAGCATGCATATTGTCTTCGGCATTGCAAGGCGGGTTCCTCCTCCGAATACTTCATAGAAGATTTTGAACACAAGGATAGTGTCCGGCTCTGCAAAATAAGTTCCACATACCACCATAGAGAGAATAATATTTACACAAGTTCAATCTGCTGACGTATTTCGTGGCGTGACATCGCACCATGGCCAAGCCTTTATTCGAATCGTTTTTACTGTCCCACCTCAGCGCGTTTAGCAAGGCGGTTTCCTTGGCACGTCTCGTCAAAGCAGAGATCGTGTCCTCTTATTCCGGGATTCTCATCAATACGAGCGTGTGTAACCGAGTCGTGCCCGTTGGCACGTCTCCTCTATCGAAGGCGAGTCCCGAACGGTCACGGGGAAGGCCCTTGGTATTCAACCTCTTTATAAAGAGACCAAGGCTCCACTCCTTTCTTTCAATCTCAATTGAATCCGCCCCTCGCCTCGAGTTCCAACACCCAAAGCTCCAGATACAGGCGCTTCGGACCTTTGATGATGTCCGGCTCCGACCTGCAAGGCTGGTGGATGCCTTCCTCTGTTACGGAAGAAGACGTGCTAAAGCTAAGAGACGCCAGGTATCTAACCGATGAAATTTCGCATAGGCTGCCTGCCCAAGGGCAGGTTATTCCTACTCGCAAGCCTGGTGGAAGCTTGGTGTTCGTGTCTCACTTCCTTCGGCGGCTAAGCTTCCCGACGGACCCCTTCGTGAGGGGGCTCATGTTTTACTATGGGCTGGAATTTCATGACTTGGATCCGGAGTCCATCCTCCACATCTCATCGTTCATTGTCGTATGCGAAGCCTTCCTCCGCATTACCCCTCACTTCGGATTGTGGCTCAAGACCTTCAAAGTGGAGCCAAAGATAATCAAGGGGCAGCAGGCAGAGTGCAGAGGGGCTGTTATAAGCAGGAATGCTGACGCTCCGTGGCCCGAGGGCTCTTTTCAAGAGGAGCTCAGCCTATGGCAACAAGAGTGGTTTTATATCACAGCTTCCAGGGGCACCAAATGGGTGGCGCCACCTGCCTTTCGCTCGGGTCCTCCACCGCGGCTGGCGTCATGGGTCAATAAAGGACTTGACTGGGGGCCGTCCAAGGACGTGCCCTTGCTGCAGGGCCGCATTCAAGATCTCCTAGAGAGAGAGAGATCACTCTGGTCGTGGTAGCGCAGGACATGCTGATTCGTCGCATCCTGCCCTACAGACGTCGTCCCCTCCGCCTGTGGGAATTTAACTTGGAGGGACCACAAGCTCTTCAACATTTTATGGGCGCGACGCCCGTGGAGATGTACAAGCTTTTCTTCGGATCACAAGCGATGTGTCCGGACTTGACCGACGACGCAAGTCTGAGCTGCAATCGCCCGGATACTCAAGTAAGTAGTCCTGTACCCAGACATGCTATCCCATATTTATCATGAATTTGCTCTCAAAAGAGTTGTCCCCTGAACAGGAGTGGATAGCGAAATCAAAGCTAATAAGGTGTTCGGCCCCCCTCCCTGAGACCACGCCGGATCCCGTGTTAACCAGTATGCTAGAGGTTGCGCCTTTGGAAGAAGGTGAAGGGGGAACAAGGAAGCTACTGCCTCCGCAAAGGAGGCTGCTAGGAAAGGAGGGATCAAGAATCCCTCCATCCAAGGGAAGAAGAGGACCGCCTCTGAAGACCCGAAGACCATGGTCTCAAAGTGGGGGAAGAAATCTTTGTGAGAGAGTCTTGGACCGAGAGATGCCTCGACCGCATTATGCCCCCAAGAGGATCAGCCCTCCACCGAGCCGCAAGTAAAAAGGGGAGTTTTTATTAAAATAAAGGATATCCCTGCCCTATTTCTGATGAAGATAACCGAAGTTTTACCTTGTAGTTTGGATCTCAGCCCTTCTCAGCAGAGCTCATCTTCGGGGGATCTTTGTCCGGAGATGATTGAGAGTGAAACGCCTCCCCCTGCCGTACCGTCATGCGAGCTGGGCGACCCTGAGGTATCGTCGCGGAGGGTTTCTCCGAGTCCGGCGGAGCCGGAAGGTAGTCATATTTCCCCTCAAAGCCCTCCATGTCCGGCCTTCGAAAAAGGCAATCGGACGAGTCCGGCACCACCTGGTGTACGGTCGGAGGAGCTGAAGGATCTGCTCGGGCGAGTGTCTATCTCAGAAGATCACCGTGCTTTAATGGGTACGGTGATTGAAAAGATTTCATTCGCTGAGAGCAGATTGCACAAAGCCGTCAGAAGTTTACTGATAGGTTTTGAGGTACGCAAAATGATGTACCTTTTGACAGTTCCGCATATAAAATGCGCCCTGTGTATATAGTAGCCCCTGAGGCTCGGTGTGTTCTCAAAAAATGATAGCACGCCGAGGATCATATTCCCAGGTATAATATGTCGCCCTTCCTATGTAGGTGGCGAAGAGTCCGGTGGCTGGCCGGACTGATGAATTTGCCGAACTGAAGCGGTAACTTGACGTGGTGGATGCCGACGTCGCGCTTGTCAATGAGCGACTAGACGAGTCACAAGGTATGCAATTTCTCCGCGGACACCTAGTAAGGGAGCTTGATGCCCGTGCCTTACAACAAGTATGCTTGATGCAGATGGTGCCGCTGCCATGAAGAACCTGCGGGCGGAACTCACCCGAGCCAAAGAGCAGGCCAGAAAGAGTGATGCGGCTGCCTTAAAGGCGGCTGAAGAGTTAAAAGCTGAACAGGCTGCTCACTGCCGAAGCAAGAAGGAAATGGCTGAGATGGCTGTGGAGTTGAAGAATGCTGCCGACCGCTGCAAGCTTCTTGAAAAAGAAGATCGAGAGGTACAAGATGACCTGAAGAAGGCCGCTACCGAGGCCAAGGATGCTCGCTCTGCGATGAGAGCTATGAAGGAGGAGCTGCTTCAGGCCGGAGATATCATGGCTGGAAAGCCCTTTCTGCTGCGGAGGAAATTCATGGATCCTAAATAAGCTCAGTTGGACCGGCTGTGGAGTGCGGAGGATGCTTATCTGGACTTGGCGGCAAGTGCCGCGGACGCGACCGAGCACTTCCGAGATCAAGAGGATCACGAAACGGCAAAGGTTTTTTGGTCGCAATTCCATAATCCAGAGCGCCCACTTCCATTAACCGATCGCTTGGGCGAATGGGCGGAGCTGAATAGGTTATCCGGACTTGCCATGAAGGATGTCGTGAGTCTTTTGTGGCCGAAGAGGCCTGAGCCGAAGAGTTATTTTGGCTTGGTGCAGTAGTTCCTTGGTGCGGTGCCGCATATCAATGCAATGAGAAGGTCGGCATGCATAGAGGGTGCGCGGATGGCTCTTGCCCGTGTCAAGACATACTGGGCGGAGATGAAGGCCATCGATGTTGCATCCCAAGATTCGGACGGAAGCCGAGTACCTGCCGAGCACTATTTTCAGGAAGTTCTGCAGGGTGCTCGTTTAATAGAGATGCAGTGCTCGAAGGATATTATGTTCGAATACCATGTATTATTGTGAAACAATGTTTCGATGAAATATAAAAGCTTTTTATACTTGTGCCTTCAAGAATTGAAACACCTCCTGTGCGGCCGTTAATGTATATGTGTATATAACTTGAAAGATGGCAGTCTTCGACTTCAGCCCCCACACATATAATGCGGGGGTGTTTGCAAAAGGCGCGTTTTCACACTTGATCCAACATCTTGGTCCTATAAAGGAGGTGGTAGCGCAGCAAACTAGGCAACTGGACTATAATGCTTTATCACTTCACTTAGCCATAGGAGTTTGACAGTGGGGCTACTATATAGGCCCTACTGGCACCGCGCTCACCCGAATTCGGGGCGCGTATTTGCCTGACCGGGAAACGACCCTTCGTCTATGCGGAGGAATCCTAAAGATTCCGGCGGGTCATCGAGTGGTTGACCAGTCTCACGCTATATCATGACAGTCAGTTTTCGGCTTTCTCTACTGAGGTGATCGCCTAGACGAACCGGGGCACAATCGCAGTAGTTCTCCTGGTGCCGCGTTAGCCGATAGAGCGGAACGTAAGGCAGCAAAACACAGGAGCCGGGCAAACCCAACATTTGACCAAAGACATGATTCAGAGCTGATGCATATAAGGCCTAACTCGACACGCCGAACACTCCCTAAGGTATTCGGTCTTTATGAAAACGGGCTGAACAGCGCCCTTGGTAGTAAGCCCCTGGTGTCCAGGTACGCGCAAAATTCTGACGTGGCCCATGCCAAAACGCCAGCCTCCTCCTTGGTTATAGCAAGAAACCAGGGGATGGGTATCAACAAGAGACAGTAAAAAGGGTTTACTCATGGTCTTAATCTGAAAAGAATCCTTGCAACGGGTCCCTACTGCACGTCTGCGCCTGTGTCTGCGTTGTGCCGTATCCTGGACGGGTGTAGCACGGTGTTCATCTGTAAAAGAGAGGAACTTAGTTGAAAAAGATTGTCCGAAAATGTACGTTATATTAAATAAACAAAGTACAAGTCAAAAAATGAATAAAATTGAGCTTTATTGTCTCTTGCTGTATATGCGCGGAGCCCCTTGTGCGGGGGTATGCGGCTGGTAAGCCCTTGTATGTTTACGCCGGACTCGTCTAACCGTGTCCGGGGTCTGAACGGCCTGTTTAGGTGCTTGGATTAACAAAGCCGGTTTAGTGTGTGGCTGTCAAGGCAGTCACGCGATCTTCTGCGCTCAAGGAACACTCAATATTTCCCTTTAAGGATATGATGCCTCGCGTACTAGGCATTTTAAGTGTAAGGGATGCATAATGTGGTATTGCGTTAAAGCGGGCGAAAGCTTCGTGTCCCAGGAGTGCTTGGTAGCTACTTGTAAATGGGGTGAGGTGGAAGTTTATCTTTTCGCGGCGGAAGTTGTCGGGTGAACCGAACACAACTTCTAGTAGTAGAGAGCCCGTACAATGGGCATATGGGCCTGGCATTACCCCTTGAAAGGAAGTGTTGCTATGGCGAACTTTGGCTGGGTCTATCCCCATTTTGTGGATTGTGTCCTGATATAGTAGGTTTAAATCACTGCCGGCGTCCATTAGGACTTGTGTAAATTGGAGTCCGTCAATTATGGGATTTAATATCAAGGCAGTCCATCCTGCATTCCGGATACTTCTAGAGTAATCCTGATGGTCGAAGGTGATTGGTTTTAACAACCAGTGGCGGGACTCCTCTTGGATAGGCCGTATGTCGCGTACCTCTATGGGCGCCGCTCTATTTTTCCGTTTTGTCACATGAAGTGAGTTTACTGTTTTGACTTCTTGTGGGAAATTCTTTTGTTTTCTGGTGCTTTGCTTGTGGGGATCGTCATCGTCCTTGCTTGGTGTGTCGAGCCCCTTGTGTTCGGCGTTGAGTTTGCTGGACTGCTTGAAGACCCAACAATCTCTATGGGTATGATTCGCAGGCTTCCCGGGGGTACTGTGGATTTGGCATAGCTTGTCCAAGATTTTGTTTAAGTTAGATAGCTCGTCCCTATTATCCTTAGGGGGCAGTTTTTTATGATTCTGCCGTGAGCTTTTGAATCCGGCGTTGACTGCCGTGCTCTTCGGGCTATTTCCCTTGGTCCAGCGCTGGTCCTTGCTGCGTCGCGGTCTCCTGTTTCCATTCCTGACATCGGATGTACTTGGGTCGCTGGTACTACATCTTGCCAGCCAGCTATCCTCTCCCGTGCAGAAGCGGGTCATGAGGCTTGTCAATGCGTCCATTGTTCTTGGCTTTTGTTGGTCGAGGTGTCTAGCGAGCCATTCGTCTCAGACGTTGTGTTTGAAAGCTGATAAGGCTTCGGTGTCCGGACAGTCAACTTGGTTCTTTTTAGTAAGGAATCTGTTCCAGAATTTTCGGGCTGACTCTCTAGGTTGTTGAGTTATGTGACTTAAATCGTCTGCATCCGGAGGTCGAACATAGGTCCCTCGAAAATTTGCCTGAAAAGCATTCTCGAGCTCTCCCCAACTTCCAATGGTATTTTCGGGGAGGCTTTTGAGCCAATGCCTGGCTGGCCCTTTGAGCTTGAGGGGTAAGTATTTTATGGCGTGGAGGTCATCTCCTCTAGCCATGTGTATGTGGAGGATGTAGTCCTCGATCCAGACTCCAGGGTCTGTTGTTCCATCGTATGCCTCTATGTTTACGGGCTTGAATCCCACTGGAAATTCATAATCCAGAACCTCATCGGTAAAACATAGGGGTTGTGCGTCACCCCTATATTTAGGTGTGCCATAATATTCAGATACTTGATGTGTTGCATTGCTTACTAGAGCTTGCTTTCTTGGCCCGTAGATAGATCTAACTGGGCCATCTTTTTGATGCGAATCCGTGTGCGGATCGCGGGCCGGCTTGTGTGCGGCGCCATTTGCCGCTCTATGTTTGCCATGGGGTCGTCTATCCGACCGAGTGGTCTCCTTGTTTTTTGATTGCGGGGGCTCTACGGCCTCCTCATCGAATTCGGGCAGTAGTTTTCGCTTCGGGTAGCTCTTTGTTCGGCAACTATCACCGTATTTGTCTGCGGTGTTGAGTACTTTGCTCCATCTGATTCTGAGCACATCTTCCGCTGTTTTGAGCTTCCGCTTCTGCTTTTTTAGGCTACACGCAGTGGCGACGAGCCTTTTGTGGAGGTTTTTCTGCTCCAGTAACTTGTCCTGCGTGAGATTGCCCGGACTGTTATCTTCGCTGCGGACGGGTTGTTTATCCAGATTGTCCTGTTCGGACTGTTGCTCTATGGCATGTTCGTCGTCCACCGGTTTGCCCTGCTCTATGGTTGGGTTTGTATGGCTGCTGTCTTTGTTGAGGCGGGACTTTGAGCGGCGCCTACGTCGCCGTTTTGACTGCTTTTCGAGGGAATGGTCCCTCGTGACGTCCCGTTGTTCCTTGTCGTTGCTTCCTTTAGGTGTGTCCACCATGTATACATCGTGAGATGAGGTGGCTGGCCAGTGCCCTATAGGTGCTGGTTCATGTCTGTCTCCTACATCGTCATCCATACCGTCGATGTATTCGAAGTCGAAGTTGAGCACGTCATTTAAACTTTCGACAGTGGCTACGAAGTGAGTGGTGGGTGGGCTTTGAATTTCTTCGTCGTCCACATCCCAACCTTCCTGACCATAGTCCGGCCAGGGCTCTCGTAATAGAGAGAGAGACTTTAGTGAATTCAGGATTTCGCCAAAGGGCGAGTGCCGAAAGATGTCCGCGGCGGTGAACTCCATGATCGGCGCCCAATCGGATTCGATTGGCAGGGGCGCGGAAGGTTCAAAGTCCGGAGAGGAGTCTAGCGCCTTGGAGTCACAAGCTTCGCAAAGGACAGGGTTGGTGTTCGGCTCAATCGCCGTAGAGATAGCAGCCCCCGAGGCGGTGTCCAGCCACCCATCCTCGATCGGCGCAGTCGGCTCTGATCTAAGGGTCGGAGCGGACACTTGTGCGGCCTCCAGGACACCGTCCAGCGGTAGAGCTAGATCATGCCCATCGTGACTGTGCTGCGCGCTTGGCTGTGGCTCGAACCCGTCGAAGATCAAGTCTCCGCGGACGTCAGCCGTATAGTTAAAACTTCCAAATCTGACCTGATGGCCAGGGGCGTAGCTTTCAATCTGCTCCAGATGGCCAAGCGAATTGGCCCACACTGCAAAGCCGCCTAATACGAAGATCTGTCCAGGGAGAAAAGTCTGACCCTGGACCGCATCGTTGTTGATGATCGGAGGAGCCATCGGGCCTAAAGATGACGACACAGAGGAACTCTCAATGAAAGCACCAATGTCGGTGTCAAAACCGGCGGATCTCGGGTTGGGGGTCCCGAACTGTGCGTCTAGGCGGATGGTAACAGGAAACAAGGGACACGATGTTTTTACCCAGGTTCGGGCCCTCTCGATGGAGGTAAAACCCTACTCCTGCTTGATTAATATTGATGATATGGGTAGTACAAGAGTATATCTACCACGAGATCAGAGAGGCTAAACCCTAGAAGCTAGCCTATGGTATGATTGTTGTTCGTCCTACGGACTAAAACCCTCCGGTTTATATAGGCACCAAAGAGGGTTAGGGTTACACAGAGTCGGTTACAATGGTAGGAGATCTACGTATCCGTATCGCCAATCTTGCCTTCCACGCCAAGGAAAGTCCCATCCAGACATGGGACAAAGTATTCAATCTTGTATCTTCATAGTCCAGGAGTCCGGCCACCCGGACACCCCCTAATCCAGGACTCCCTTAGGGAGTATTCATTTTTTTGTGCGTAATAAGGAGCACTTCCTTGTGTGCGAAGATATAGCTGGTGGGTCCGAGCTGTCAGCGGCGGGAACATTTTTTTCGCAAAATACAGAGTCCCTTTTGGTGGGTCCCAGATGTCAGGTGGAGGAATCATTATTTTGCGTGTAATAAGGAGGCCTTGCCTTGCGTGCGGCCGTGGACCAGCTGTCAGCCTCTCCACGTACAGTCCACTTTAGATGCATGTCAGTCGTTGACCACATTGATCAGGCCGCGCCGAGAGCACCAGGGCGGTGGATGACGGCGAGGCCTAGGAAGGGAACAACACGGAGTCAGGGAAGACTCGCCAGTTGTTTCCCACACGGAGGGGAGTATGACTGTATGAGGGTTTACTGGTTCGTCTGCCGTCGCCGAAGAATAACAACAGGTGTGGGTGAGTAGAGGGATGGCTAGGACAGTGATGGGAGTACGATGGGGAGGTGAGGCCTGCGCGGCAGCACAACCGGCTGTGGGAGGAGGGAGTAGGCAGTCCCACCGGCGCTTGTTTGAGCGGTTGGAGCAGCAAGAGCAGAGATTGAAGAAGCATGATGGCCATTGGATGGACATCCAACAATCACTGCTTGTGCATCAACCTTTTTTTAGGAAAGCCTCAAATCTGTGGAAAAAAGCATACAACCTCTGCCATTATTTCTAATAATTTACAACCCATTTGCTAATTCTTAAGGTTTTTTGGAGCCAATATTCTTTTTGTTAGCATTACAGCCAATATTGTGGACACGGTTAAAAAATTATATGAACCTTTGCATATTTCAGTGCGGTCCGAACTGTTTTTAATCTCAAAATTTTGAGTCACATTCAAACTGAATTTTTAAAATAAATGTGTATCAATATAGAATCCAACAAGTTGTCCATGCATAAAAATCAATGCAATTTAAAATCTCGAAATGAAGAAAAAGAAATTTGAAACTAATTGCCGGTTTGATGTGTTTTAAAAATGTACAACCCATTTCTCATTACTAATAGGCCATTTTCTTGGCCAGCGAAATGAAGCTCTCCTCGTCTTGAAAGATTTGCAGCCCAACAGGCCTGACAAAGCGACTTACTTGACAAATCACAAAAAAACTGGGCTAGCCTTTTTCGGAAAGAAAAAAAACTACTGGGCTGGTCTGTGGTAAACATAAAAGAAAAGACTGTCTAGACAGGCCAGACTACCCAACATAGCCCAGTTGACGCCCTACTTCTGTCTCAAAAACAAATTAGATAAATGCCACTCCAATTATGGCGATTCATAAAAATGCCACTGCAATTTTTGAGCTTTGAAAAATGCCACTACAATTTTTGCAAACTTTGAAAAGCGCCAATGCAATTTGCAAACTTTGAAAAACACCACTCCAGACTTCGAAAAATGCCACTGGAAATGGCATGAAATGACATTTTTCAAAGTTCAGAAATTGCAGTGGTATTTCTCGGAATCACCAGATTTGGAGTGGCATTTATCAAATTAACCTCAAACAAAAATAACTGGGCGAGCTGCTAGGTCCCTGGTGTCAGCCGCTCGTTGTGCAATTCTCTCGTTTATTGACTACGTTGATAATGGCATGGGACCCAGATGTCAGAAATCCATTAGAATTGGCTATTTTTTATTGGCTTGAAATAAGGAGGCACTTGCTTGCGTACTGCCATGACCTTGGTGGGTCCCTACTGTCATCCTCTCCACGTACAATCATCTCCTGATTGTGTAAGCGTCAACCTGGTAGGCCCACAAGTCAGCCTCTAAACCCGTGGAGGATAAATACAACCTATTTAAAAAAATAACAACCCATTCCATACGTTCAAACGGAAAAGTTCAACATTGAGAGCAAAGTAACAGGTCTGATCCAGATATAGAGTAATGAACTTCCACGTTGACAACCATCATAGCCAAGTTAACTATCTACTCCCACTAATACTCTAGTAGTCTACAAGTACTAACTTACTCTTAGCTAACTAGACGATGCCGGCCACCATCTGCGGTACATGCTAAACGCCGGCATCGATGTCCTCCGCCTCGCCTCGGACTTGCGAGGTGCGATAGGGTGCGTTGCTCGCGCGTGTTGGCCCTTTCCATGCCGGCGTGGTCAACTGAAGCTTCGGCTTCTAAGCGAGAAACCCACCTGATGAGCTGGTAGTAAAATTCGGCGTCGTGAACGCGTGTGTGGCCGACAGCCTCCAGGGTTATTTGCTGGGCGCCGGCCTCCAAGTAGTCGGCCGAGTTGCGGGCGCTTTGCTCGCGACTCAAAGTGTCGGTGCGCTTCTGCTCCATGTCGCATTGGCAGCGCAAATCAGCGATATGGTGCTCCTCTGCCGGGTGGTCGCGCTCCAACAACTCCTCATACTCCGCATTGCCATCTAAAGACCGATAGAATGCCTCCTCCCTCCATCTACCTTCCAGTGAAAAACCGAACACTAGTTCCGGCGGTGACCGCCTCCGGCGTCGCCTATCACGGACGGGCGGGGGCATGGCGGACGTGGCGAGAGCGAGGATAAGTGGCAAGCAACGTTGGGCCGGTGGGGGCTTATAAGGATAGGGCGAGTTGGGTGATGGTCCCACTGGAGAAGGCCAGGAAACAGTAATTATAGGCGGAAGGTAGGCTAACCAGCGTGTCATGGGAAATGCGACAGTCATCGCGATCATCGGAATTCAATGCATAAGCAGGCATGGCTTACTGCGCTAGCTTGCCGTGGAAAACTAGAAAAATTGAAATTATGACTGTGCCGTCCCGTCCCGTCAGTGGTGAATCCCGTCCGTGCCAGGTCGCACGCCGGCATGACGGTCGAACGAGTGCACTCGAATCATCCATATGAGCTACTCCCTCCTTGTCAAAAATGATTCCACCACTCATCATCTACCTTGGTTGGTGAGATTTTTGAATTAAGCTGTGCAAACCGGAAAGGAGGTAGTACATGCCGGATCCGCTATTTATTCATGTAGGATCGAGTAGGTCATTTTTTGAATTGAGCCCTACAAACCGGAAAGGTGGTAGTACGTGCGTGATCCGCTATTTATCTGTGTAGGATCGAGTAGGTTGGATAGTGTACGTGTAGGATCGAGTAGGTCGGATGGTGTACGTGTACGATCACATTAGCTGATGAACGTTCGCTGGGAGATAATGCATTTGCGAACATTTTTGCTGGCAGTTTCTTCAGATTGCACAGCATTTTCTTCAGAGCAGCTTGTCAGTTTCTTCGGAGGTAGGCATTTTTATTCAAAAAACTGCCAGTTCGGATCTTGCGTCGCAACTAAAACTGCCAGGAGCGCATTAGTAGGCTAGCTAGTGACCGATCAGTAACTTGTAAACACTAAGCGAACAGAAATAAGGAACTGTTAGTAACTTGTAAACATTGAGAACACAGAAATAAGGATCATGTTGTGCACAGCAGTAAGAGCCGATCCATTCGAAATGTTCACACGGGACTCACAGGCCTGGCATTGTAATATGTTCACATTAGTAGCCCAAATTCAAAACCAACTAGTACGATTCCCATACATAAGATCAACATGTTAATGCATCTCAGTGATTCACAGATCATATACAAATATGTAGCTCCAAAAGCAAAGATCTAGAAAAAACATCTGTTGTTCCTACTAACATGGATGCTTCTCTTGGCCAACATTCAGTACAGAGTGAAAGACAAATTTTTTTGTGAAGTCTATAATTCCTCTTGCAAATGTAAGTGGTTTCACCAACAGCTGGAACCATGAGAATGAACCACACATGATGGAGGAACATCCACTGCAATATGATTTGGTCTTCTCTCGATCACACGGGGAGACTATTTTCGGAATACAAACTTTAACTTAGGCAAAATGATGCCCATTGTATAATCAAACCAAAGCAATGAAGCACCTAGTGTTGTCCAATAAATAGTACAATACTACTTTTCTGCAGTCCATGAAGTGACTATCCAATCTTTCTGTGTCTATTTTCAGATGGCACTACATGCAGTGACTATACTATTCTCTTGTGCAGTTCAACCAAAATTGCGGTCACTTTATTTGTTTGCCAAATAGCAATGGGAAGACATCTCTGTCGACACAAATATCAAGCAGCTAGTAAACATATACCCCACCTTGTATTTTCGGTTTAAACACGTCTCTTCTGCTTAGCATCTGTCGTGTTTTGCACTGGACAATTTGATACAGTCATGTTTTGCCCTGGACAATTTCATACTGAATTGATTTGCTGGTTCAGAGCAGAAATATAGCGCCTATACTTCATCAAACCGATGATATCCATGTTCGCAGTGATGGAAGAGGTGAAATCGATACAACCGAAATTGAGCATCCAATCATTGAATCCTGTCCTGCACCTCCAATGTAGGTCCACCCTGCCAATAAATTCACATGCAAACCGCTAGTATTACTATCTAATGATAGTACAATAAGAGTAGCATTATAGTAGCAAACCATGTACCTTCGTAATGAACAGCTCATAGTGCCACCAATTGGATAGAAAGGTTTGGAAGAAAACATGTTCCTAATGTTGAACCATTTGGACTTTTTGTGCAGTTCCACTAAAATCAAGCATCCCTATTTGCATAGATATTGAAAGTGTTATTACTATAAAAGTGGCACTAGTTGAAGCATAGACTCACAAATATAAGCATTCCAATTTCATAACAGGAAAAGTTAGCAAGACTGTTTCTAACCACCTATTTAAAGAAATAAATAAGGCAACAACAGCTGATGTCAGGAAGGCATACATAGTTTTTTCTGAAAAATTGAGCCATTCCTCACCTTTCCTCTTATTTTAAGCATAAATTGTGCAGTTTAACTAAACTAAAATGCCATCACCGCCTTGACAATTCAGTGACACTGTACAAAAGGAAATGACTTAACATTACATCATGATGTCAGGTATGTAGTCGACAGGCATCAGAGACAAACATACATACCTCCTCCGATAACATAATGAACATTAATTTTAACAAAGGTGTGACTAGTTTTACCGGGATAATTTGAGTGAACTCTACACCCTATGTTCCTTAATATAAGACGTTTTCGCAGTTCAATTTAAAGTACCCAAACGTCTAGTATTTAGAAAAACAGGTAGTAGTTTTCTTGAGCACATATCTGGGAAAGCTTGCCACACTTTATATATGTCCATACGCTAATGCAACACCATTCGAATAGTACAAATATACACTAATTCAGTGGCTAGTTCAACAATAGAGTAGTTATTTTATTACAGGGTACAGTACAATGGTTTTACTGAACATATTTCCATAAGCTCTAGCACTGGAAGATTTCTATAAGAATTAACAATACAAAATGTAAAGGTAACAAGTTTCAGCATTGGTATACTAGCTGTATAAGAGCATTAAACCAAATACAAAAGTCTGAAGGTAACTAGCATTATTGACTAATGACAGTATAAAAAATTGCAAACCATGTACCTTCAAGGTAAATATCATTTTGAACTCGAGGGGACATAAAAATTGCTATTCCAACCTTGATAATCGGTCAAACACAAAAACTTGATCGAACAAATCAAGAGAACAACCGGAGGAGGAGGTGCCCACTCTTGACCTTTCCTCTTGACACTGTACAAAAAAATTGACTTATCTCATGAAAGTGAGGTATGTAATCTATAAGCATTAACAGTGCATAAATCTGAAGGTAGTAACAAGATTCATCGTTGGTATATTGGTTGTGCAACATCATTAGTATGCTTAGCTGAAAAATCTTTAATACATCCACAATCAACAGCTAACCCTGAAATAATCTAGTGACATTAAATGGCATTGCTTAAATTTATCGGTGGCATTAGACTGAATGCGGCATTAGTTAAATGTGGCATCACTTGTAGTAGCATTGCTTGACTTGACTGCTGACGTTATACTAACAACAAAAAAGTGGCGATAAGAGCATGGGAGGCCCATTCAGACAGTGGGCGCACCAGTACGAAGTAACTCCATGGACGCATAGAGTTGTGAGGGAGGTATGGTTGCCCAGAGCAACAAATATCCAGGCAGCATATGTGGCACTACAAAAAAATACACTTCCGTGATGATACGTGTTTGTCACAGTAGGTCGCGTTTTTTGTCATGCATGTACATCCATGACAATTTTATGACAGAATCAAGATAGTCCTGCCTGTGCTGTTGTAGAAGTGTTCCATGACATTACCAAAATTATCATCACGGAAGTGTCCACTTCCATCACGATAAATCGTGCTTCATAGAAGTGCTTTCGTCAAGGGTGACCGACACGTGGCATCCACCGTAATGGAACACCGTTAAGCTATCGGGTCGGGTTTTGAATCCGATAACCCGTTAACAGCCCCGACCAATGGGGATTTTCCACGTGTAAAATCATCATTGGTTGGAGGAAACACGTGTCGGCTCACCGTTGGGACAGATGTCATCCGCTCATTGGACCGAAGGCGCCTATGATACGGCGACACGTGGCACGGCCCAACAGAGGCCTATTCCTGTGAAAAGGCCGGCCCGTTTGACTTTGTCAAAAGGTGGCGGGCCGGCCCACGGAAGGCCTGTTAACGGTCTGTTCGCATATAGCCCATTTACAACCCGCTAACCCCGGGCCCGTTACGCCCTATCCGAATTAGGTCCAGTAGCATCATCTGGGCCGTCCAATATGATTCAGCCCATTTTAACTTCCGGCCCATGTGTGGCCCATGACTTCTTTCGGCCCATATGAGGACCTTTGTAACCTTGGCCCATTAACGACCCGTGGTGAAACTGGCCCGTAATGAACAGTGTATCACTTTATACCCATTAACGACCCGTTATTCCATTGGCCCGTTTCCAGCCCAAGTTTTCTTTCAGCCTTCTCAGGGCCCATTGATTCTTGGGCCCATTTGCAGCATTCGGGTACATACGGCCCATTACTGTCATTTTCTGCTTGTGGGCCAAATTCAGCTCGTCGTTACAGTCGGCCCGTTTGCGGACCGTTAATACGCTGGGTCGTTTTCATGTAAAAAAACCGTTGGGCTGTTTTCATAGAGTTATCAAATACGGCCTATTAATGGCCCGTTATGGTCCACGAATAGTACAACCCATGATTGGCCCCGTAGAAGGCCCATGGATCCTACAACCCGTATGAGGCCCATGGATAGTACGGCCCGTAGAAGGGCCATGGATCGTACGGCCCGTATAAGGCCCATGGACCCTACGGCTCGTAGAAGGCCCATGGACCCTAAGGCCCGTATAGAAGGCCGATGGATCCTACGGCCCGTATAGAAGGCCAATGGATCCTACGGCCGAACGAAGGCCCATGGATCATACGTCCTACAGGAGGCCCATGGTTACAACAGTCCGTGTGTTGCCATGATTATTTTGGCCTAGTTACCAAAAATAGGCTATTGTGGCCACTAGAAAAAAAACAGAAAAAGAACTGCAGTGACTACAAGCAAACAACTAAACAAGACAATAAGGAAATAAATAAGCAAGCAATTAATGCTAGCCTATTACCGCTATTACACATATTACATCCACTGGGCATCAAAGTTCGCCAGCAGTGCAAATATAGGGAACAAAGCAGCACATTACATACACTGGCCGTCAAAATTGGCCACCAGTGCAAATAAACGCGGCAGCAAAATAAGAGCATAACTGAAACAACTTCAGAAGAGCTCAAGAAACATTATCCTGGGTATCCACCATGCTGGCAATAAGCTTAGCAAGCTGACTAGCTTTGTCCTGTTTGGCGCTAAAATCCTCCAACACTTGCTGTTGCACCAGAAAGTATGCATCTGAATGCTCCAGGGACTTCCACAGTCCTTCCGCTTCTTGTCGCAGCACATCTGATCGATGTCTTCCAGCTTGTAGTTGAGACTCAAGAAACCGAACTGATTCAGACGGTGAGTTTGAATAGCTTGTGCAAGCGGTAGTGGCCAATAACTCGAACACTAAACCAAGACAGGACTTTGGGGTTATCTCGCTGTTTTCAAGATAGTCTTCCTTAGTTGTTTTATCATCTTTGTTGGAGACCAACAAGGATGTGTCACTATCCTGAACCTTATCTGCATTACTTCCTTTACCATTGCTTAATAAGGCACTCTTCCCCAATATTCTGTCAGCATTCTAAAAGAAGAAACAAGCAGACACATAACAAGTTTAGCATGTACTAGTATATGAAACTCGTTTCGGTGAACCAGTTCATTAGTAAGGTGGACATGATTAAACTACCAAGTCTTCAATTGCCAAGTACTAGTACATAATAAAAGAATCAAACAAACATATATCTATGTCCTATGGTCACTGCATTGTCTTGCCAAATCAAAATAGAGACACGGTTCAAATAATATCAGTTCAAGACAAAGCAGCAGTGAAAGAATACAAAGCATGGGAAACTACACGGCACAACAAGATTTCAGATGGGTACCACGGGTCAACATGTACAACAACACTATTGGCTCTGTTGTGATGCTAGTAATGTGCATGATATGAAAGTCAACTGTATACACAATTGAAATTGAAATCAACAGAGCTATTGATAAGAGCAAACCTGTTAAAGAAACATGCATGAACATACCTGATGTGCCATTGGAGTTTCGATTGGATCCATCAATTTAAAAATAAGTTTTTATGAGTAAATACAGTGATACGAGAGCAAAGCAATCATAGTTAAAAAGGCGCGCCTATGCGAGCGCTTGAGCGCGCCTAGGATCTAGGCGTTGGCAAATGCATTGTGCATAACTACGCTTAATCTGTGCATAACTGCGCATAAGCATGTGCTTTGGTCAGTAAAGCGCAAGGCAGTGGCAAAACGCACAATTAACGCCTAGCGCTTTTTTGAACTATGATAGCAATGGAATCTTAAATTAGAACATTTGTTCTTCAGGGTTAGGCACTTGTTCTACATGAACAGAGTACAGTAAGACGCAAGAATATAATACTTAAAAATAGAAAATGAGCTCATAGACCTTACCACATTCTTGGTTCGGGACCAGTATAGAACAAGGCATTCCCAGTCATCGTCCAGTAAATGTGTCTCAGGAGAACGTAAGGGAATTTGATGAGTTTCTTTGCCAGTGAAGTACGTTTTCTTCAGATAATTCCGATACTGCCACCAAGCATTCTTGAAGATAGCAGAGGTATTAGCATAGGTTACCTCATCCTGAGTTTCCAAATCGGTCCTTCTCTATAGAGAAAAATGGGAAAATCTGTTGTATTATAACCATCATGGAGGTAAGATGTATGGGACGGAGCAAAGTAATTTCCATGAATAACATTACTTACACATAACTCTTGGACAAACACATGCAACTGGCATTTTCCTTCATCTTCAGTATAATATTTCCAAGATGGAAAGATATGCACATACGATTTAACAACGTCAAATGCGATAGATTCTAAACTACGACTAGCTAGTTGTGCTTCCTCCACAGGAATAGGCGTACTAACTGGTGGAGTTGGGGTTCACCATGATAGTACTGGCCCTTTGGGCACTGGAGCTGCCTTACTAACTGCTCTTGTTTGGAAGCTCTATGGTGGAGATGGTGCTGTGTCAACAGGAACTGGGTTACTATCGGCTGGGGTTGGGGTTAGATTGGGTGAAGCTGGTTCTCTGTCCATCACAGTACGGGTACAATCCGCGAGAGTTTGGGTTATGTGTGGTAGGGTTGGTTCTTGTGCATGTACAACCGGGGTGCTATCTCCACCAAGAGGTAGCACAGTTTTATTTTAAGACCGTGTTTTTAGTCTGCTAGATACTGGCATCACCCGCTCCAATTCAAATGGTTGATAAACAGGAAACAAAGTTGAATGTACAAACATTGTATGGGAGACAGATGCAATAGATAGTGTGGAAAAAAGAGGGCATGAAATAGTTGACATGTATATTGTTTAACTAAAACGGATAGCATGACATAATTTCACATATATGATGTCTATCTAAACTGGATAGCATAGCATAACATAATTCAAAGATATGATGAATAACTAAACAGGATCGCATGACATAATTCACCTACATGTTATCTAAGTAATCAGGATCGCATCATTTAATTCACATATGTGATTTATATGCTAAACAGAGGGCATTCGATATGCTGTCTGAACTAAGAACATGGTGTTGAATATTGTGTATATGATGTCTAAACTATGCAATGCAAGACACCGTATGCATGATATGAGCAGTATAACCATGCCAAGTTAGAGCATACACCTCAGTGGGGGAATAGGACTGTTCATCTGTCTCTGAATCAATCTCTGAGGAGCTACCGGGACCCAACAAGAGATCTGCTTCGACAAGTAGCATTGTCTGCTCTGAATGCCTTGTTTTCGCTCCAGATTTTTCCATCTCCCACCCAAATGGACGATTCATAGGAAGAGTAGGTTAATGTACAAACATTGTCGACAAATGGAAATGTAATGAAGAAAAGGATGGGAAAGATATCATTCAAATATATGATGCCTGGTTAAACAGGATGGCATTGCACATTTCACATATGTTATGGCTGGCTAAAAGACATGAGACTGCATAATTCCCATATATGATATAGAAACTAAACAGGTGGCATTACAGAACATGTCTAAACTAAGCAGATGACATATATGATGTCAAAATTAGGCACTGCAAGGCAACATATGCATGATATGACTAGCATCATCATGCCAAGGTAGATCAAACACCTTGGGGCTAAATAGGAGTGGTCAGCGGCGTCTGAATCCGCCTCAGAACAGATATCTTCCTCTGGATTACAATCTAGAGAGGGGTGGGGAGGGTTTGCCATTGAACCCACCATGGAGCGATGTCTGCATGACATTGTATTGTCGCGCAAAACTCTTCTCTTTTTCTCTACATGTTCAGCATGACTGTGTACAATATCTGACATGCATACAAAAAAATATGGTGAGATTATGTAAGGAGAGCATGCAGAAATTTAGAGTGATGGTAACAACCAGTGGATCGACATTTTTCTGTTGAACCAAAATAGCCCTAATGGATCGATCTGAATGTATAGTAATAAGTGATGCAACAAGTGTACAACCTCTTTGCCATAGCTGTGTCGACCTCAGCATCATTGGGTTGGTCGCTGAAGCAGTTGAGGCAGAGGTGGCTGTCGGAGGTGTGGAGGAAGATCTGAGGAATCTATAGACGGTGTCGAGGGCACTGCTCTATTGTGATGGATCGTTTTGTCATTGGAGCAGCTCCGGTGAGCTGAAGCAGCACAAGACATACATCGTTAATCTCAACTGGGATTCTAATAGCATCTCCAGTAGATGATGTAAAATGGATGTAAAATTAACATCACCAAAACCACCTGACTACAACAGATGAGGTAAAAACTGCTGACTCTGAACTTAACTGTCGAAACTGAAATTTACTGTGGAATCTGAATGCTACTATCAAAACTGAATGCAATGGTAGCAGAGAGGCACTTGACATGTAGTTTAGGGAGGGCATGTAGTTCATATTCAACCTGCACCCCCCTGAGCCGCCAGCCACCACCGGCCAAACCGCCGGCCCCAGCGCCGCTTCGCCGCCCCGAAACAACTCGCCACCGCCGCCCCGGCCAGCCCTCTAGGCCCCCCGCCACCCACCCTGAACCCTAAGATAGATAGTGGGGTACCTCTCCGGCGAGCCCCCGTCCTC